>NC_092232.1:28414027-28714027 GCF_036320965.1 Panulirus ornatus | reverse complement strand
CTGCACTTGTTGGTGGTGATACTGCAATTCTGAGAGATTCTTAGCTTATTTTGCTTAAATCTAACCCTAGCTATGGCTTCTAAGACTTATGAGAGTGTCAGCCGTGGCATCAAACGTAAACACCAGTCCATATCGATCCAAGATAAGGTAGAACTGTTGAAAATAATGGAATGTTGTGTTTTGGTGCGTTCATTAACTGTTTATGATACAAAGAAGCAAAGAGAGAAAATATTGAAATTCTATGCAGACAATGATTCCAAGAAGCAAATGATGATTAGAAAAACTATGAAAGATAGTAAGAGTACTGAGCACGATCGAGTGATGAAGGAATGGTTTCGACAGCATCGAAGTGATGGAGTGGACTAGTCAGGTAGCATGATAATGGACCAGGCTCAGTTGTTCTATAAAGGACTTAAACTACAACATGAGTGTGATTACAGTGAAAAATGGCTTCAAAGATTCAAGAAGCCTCATGAAATTTCCATGAATAAATTTAGAGTGCAAAGAAAAGTGGTCTTCAAACCACGAAGGAGTTGACAAGTATGTGGACAAATTTGCAAAACTCGTAGCTGACGAGCACCTCAATCCTGAGCAAGTGTATATTGCAGACGAAAACTGCATTATTCTGGCGATGCACACCTAGGAAAACACTAACAACAGAAGATGAAGAAGACCCACAGGATTCAAACAATCTTAGGACAGACTTACCCTCTTAGGGTACTCAAACATTTAATATTTGTTTAAAATAAATTTCTAGCAGTCCATGGTATACTTTAGACAAATGGGAGATGAATGATTAGTGGGTTAGAGGTGTGTTGAATTATTATTACGTGACCACAGTTGGTCCGGCAAAATGGTTAATCCGGCAATGCTTTGGAACCAATAGTGCCGGAAAATCAGTGGTGTACCTGCACTCTCTCTCACCCCAACACTTATTTGCCCTCTTTTTCAACACCTGCACCTTCCTCTTGCCCTCCTGCTGCCTTCTCTAATACATCTCCAAATCATTTGCACTCCTTCCCTGAAAGTACCATCCAAATGCCTCTCTTTTCTCTTTCACTAGCAACTTTATTTCTTCATCCCACCATTCACTACCCTTTCTAATCTGCCCTCTTCCCACCTTTTGCATGCTACAGGCATCTCTTGCACTTGCCATCACTGCTTCCCTAAATACCTCCCATTCTTCCTTGACTCCCCTCATTTCATTTGCTCTTACCTTCTGCCATTATGCACTCTCTCCTCGTGATTCTTCACACAAGTCTCCTTTCGAATCTTATTGTTTCCCTTTTCGAAAACCTTAATAAATCTTCACCCTCACCTCCACTGGATAGTGATCAGACATCCCACCAGCTGCCTCTCTCAGCACATTTACATCCAAAATTTTCTATTTTACATGCCTATAAATCAATATGTAATCTAATAATGCCCGTTGACCATCTCTCCCACTCACATATGTATACTTGTGTATACATCTCTCTCTAAACCAGATATTCCCAAACACCAGTCTTTTTCAACATACAACTCCACAAGTTCTTCATCATTTCCATTAATAAAACTGAATACCCCATGCAAACCAACTGTACCCTCAACTGTCGCATTACTTACCTTCACATTTAAATCACCCATCACCAAAATTGCTGACACAATCACTCAGCTGCTCCCAAAACACCTGACTCTCATAATTTTTTTTTCTCATGGCTGGGTGCATAAGCACCAATAAACACCAATCTCTTGCCATCCATTTCAGTTTTACCCACATCAATCTAGAATTTACTTCCTTTCACTCTTTAACACACTCCCACAACTCCTTCTTCAGTAGTATTCCTACTCCTTCGTTAGCTCTTGTCCTCTCACTAACCCTTGAATTTAATCCTACGACATTTCCATCTCATTCTTCCCCTTACCTTGAGCCTCACTTCACTCAGAGCCAAAACATCTGGGTTTCTTTCCTCAAACAAACTACCTATCCCTCCTCTCTTTTCATCCTGGTAATATCAACACACATTCAGACACCCCAGTGTGAGCCTTTGAGGAGGATAAGCATTCCTTGTCTGGCTCCTTCTTCAGTTCCTTCTTTTAGAAATTGAGATACAAGAAGGGGGGGTTTCCAGCCTCTCTGCCACTCCTTTTAGTCGCCTTTTACGACACGTGAGAAATATGGAGGTAGAATTCTTTTTCCCTTACCTCAGGGTTGAGGAAAGATTGATAGAGAGGATATATGTGTTAGAGATGGAGGGAACAAGGAGGAATGACGAGAACATTATCTCGGAGAGCAAAAATGGGTATGTTTGAAGAAATAGTGGTTCCAACAATGTTATATGGTTGTAAGGCGTGGGCTATAGAAATGGTTGTGCAGAGGAGGGTGGATGTGTTGGAAATGAAATGTTTGAAGACAATATGTGGTGTGAGGTGGTTTGATCGAGTAAGAAATGAAAGGATAAGAGAGATGTGTGGTAATCAAAAGAGTGTGGTTGAGAGAGCAGAAGAAGGTGTATTGAACTGGTTTGGTCATACGTAGAGAATGAGTGAGGAAAGATTGACAAAGATGATATATGTGTCAGGGGTGGAGAGAACGAGGAGAAGAGGAAGACCAAATTGGAGAAGGAAGGATGGAGTGAAAAAGATCTTGAGCGATTGGGGCCTGATCATACAGGAGAGTGAAAGGCGTGCAAGGAATAGAGTGAACTGGATCGATGTGATATATCAGGGTCGACATGTTGTCAATGGATTGAACCAGGGCATGCAAAGCGTCTGGGATAAACCATGGAAAGTTTTGTGGGGCCCGGATGTGGAAAGGGAGCTATGGTTTTGGTGCATTACACATGACAGCTAGAGACTGAGTGTGAACGAAGGTGGCCTTGGGGTGGCAATGGGAATGGATGAAGACAGCAAGTATGGATGTGTACATGTGTATGTATGTATATGTCTGTGTATGTATATGTATGTATACGTTGCAATGTATAGGTATGTGTATGTGCATGTTTGAGTGTTTATGCATATACATGTGCATGTGGGTGGGTTGGGCCATTCTTTCATCTATTTCCTTGCACTAACTCGCTAACACAGGAGACAGCTCTAAGTATAATAGAAAAAATAATAATATACATCTATATTCATCAGACATAATTGCTGTTTCCTGTGTCAGCAAGGTAGTGCCAGGAAACAGATGAGGAATGGGCCATCCACTCAAACATATATATACATAAAATGCCCAGATATGCACATATAGATAAATATACATATCAATATATACATACAAATACATTAACATACACAGACATATACATATATACACATGTGCACATTCATACTTGCTTGCCTTCATGCATCCCCAGCACCACCCCGCCCTACAGGAAACAGCATCGCTACCCCCTGCTTAAGCAAAGTAGCAGCAGGAAAACTGACAAAAAGGCCACATTCATTCACACTCAGTCTCTAGCTGTCATGTGTAATGCACCAAAACCATAGCTCCTTATCCACATCCAGGCCCCACAGACCTTTTCATGGTTTACCCCAAATGTTTCACATGCCCTGGTTCAATCCACTGACAGTACGTCGACCCTGATATACCACATCGTTCCAATTCACTCTATTCCTTGCAAGCCTCTCACCCTCCTGTATGTTCAAGCCCCGATCCCTCAAAATCTTTTTCACTCAATCCTTTCACCTCCAATTTGGTCTCCCACTTCTCCTTCTTCCCTCCACCTCTTATACATATATCCTCTTCGTTAATCTTTCCTCAATCATTCTCTCCATATGTCCAAACCATTTAAACACACCCTTTTCTGCTCTCTCAACCACACTCTTTATTTCCACACATCTCCCTTACCCTTTCATTACTTACTGGATCAAACCACCTCACACCATATATTGTCATAAAACATTTCATTTCCAACACATACACCGTCCTCCATACAACCCTATCTACAGCCCATGCCTTGCAACCATATAACATTTTTGGAACTATTATTCCTTCAAACATTTCCATTTTTGCTCTCTGAGATAATGTTCTCACCTTCCACACATTCTTCATTGCTCCCAGAACCTTCATCCCCTCCCCCACCCTATGACTCACTTCCACATCCAAGGTTCTATGGTTCAATCCACTGCTAAATCCACTCCCAGTTTTCTAAAACACTTCCCTTCCTCCAATCTTTCTCCATTCAAACTTACCTCCCAATTTACTTGTCCCTCAACCCTACTGAACCTAATAACCTTGCTCTTATTCACATTCACTCTCAACTTTCTCCTTTCACACACTGTGTTCATGTGCATATACAGTATGCATATATGTGTGTATATGAGTGAATAGGTCTTTCTATGTCTGTTTCCTAGCTCTACCTCGCTAACACTGGAAATGGCAATGAAGTTTAATAGAAAATATATACAGGTACACCACCTATTTCCCAGCAACTGATGGTTCAGCACCTCCTTTGGTCTGGACAAAATTATGAGACAGAACTTGAAATTATCGCAGCCACCAGACTAGTTTACTGGGCGGCCACAGATGGCAGTGTGTGTAGAGCGTGCTTATTTACATTCTTTACACTGCACTTGTTGGCGGTGATACTGCAATTCTGTGAGAATCTCAGCTTTTTTTGCCTAAAGTTAATGCTAGCTACGGCTTCTAAGACATATAAGAGTGTCAGTCGTGGTGTCAAGCGTAAACACCAGTCCATATCGATCCAAGATAAAGTAGAAATGTTGAAAAAATGGACCATGGTGTTTCGGTGCGTAAGTTGTGTGACATCTACAGTATTGATTATCAACTGTTTATGATATAAAGAAGGAAAGGGAGAAAATATTGAAATTCTATACAGACAGTGATTCCAAGAAACAAATGATGATTAGAAAAACTATGAAATATGGTAAGAGTACTGAGCATGATCGAGTGATGATGGAATGGTTCCGACAGTGTTGGAGTGATGGAGTGGACTTGTCAGGTTGCAGGATAATGGACCAGATTAAGTTGTTCCATAAAGAACTTATATTACAACATAAGCATGACTATAGTGAAGGATGGATTCAAAGATTCAAGAATCATCATGGAATTTCCATGAATAAAGTGTGCAGAGAAAAGCGGTCTGCAAACCACGAAGAAGCTGCTGAGTATGTAGACGAATTTGCGAAACTCATAGCTGACGAGCACCTCAGTCATGAGCAGGTGTATAATGTATTTCATTTATTTATTTGATTTACATTTAATATTTTTTTCAATCTAAATTTCTAGCAGTCCATGGTATACTTTAGACATGAGAGATGTATAATTAGAGGGTAAGAGGTGTGTAGACAAATCATTATCACATGACCACGGTTGGTCCGGCAAAATGGTTAATTTGGTAAGGCTTTGGAACAAAGAGTGCCCGAAAATCAGTGGTGTACCTGTATGTATATATGTGTGTGTATATATATATATATATATATATATATATATATATATATATATATATATATATCATTATATTTTTTAATTTTGCTTTGTCGCTGTCTCCCGCGTTAGCGAGTCAAATATACATACCTATACATCTCAATGAACACATATATATAAACACACAGACATATACATATATACACATGTACATAATTCATACTGTCTGCCTTTATTTATTCCCATCGCCACCTCGCCACACATGGAATAACAGCCCCCTCCCCCGTCAAGTGTGCGAGGTAGCACTAGGAACAGACAACAAAGGCCCCATTCGTTCACACTCAGTCTCTAGCTGTCATGTAATAATGCACCGAAACCACAGCTACCTTTCCACATCCAGGCCCCACAGAACTTTCCATGGTTTACCCCAGACGCTTCACATGCCCTGGTTCAATCCATTGACAGCACTTCGACCCCGGTATACCACATCGTTCCAATTCACTCTATTCGTTGCACTCCTTTCACTCTCCTGCATGTTCAGGCCCCGATCACTCAAAATCTTTTTCACTCCATCCTTCCACCTCCAATTTGGTCTCCCACTTCTCCTCGTTCCCTCCACTCTGACATATATGACCTCTTGGTCAATCTTTCCTCACTCATTCTCTCCATGTGACCAAACCATTTCAAAACACCCTCTTCTGCTCTCCCAATTGACTTGACCCTCAACCCTACTGTACCTAACAACCTTGCTCTTATTCACATTTACTCTTAACTTTCTTCTTTCACACACTTTACCAAACTCAGTCACAAGCTTCTGCAGTTTCTCACATGAATCAGCCACAAGCGCTGTATCATCAGCGAACAACAACTGACTCACTTCCCAAGCTCTCTCATCCCCAACAGACTGCATACTTGCCCCTCTTTCCAAAACTCTTGCATTCACCTCCCTAACAACCCCATCCATAAACAAATTAAACAACCATGGAGACATCACACACCCCTGCCGCAAACCTACATTCACTGAGAACCAATCACTTCCCTCTCTTCCTACACATACACATGCCTTACATCCTCGATAAAAACTTTTCACTGCTTCTAACAACTTGCCTCCCACACCATATATTCTTAGTACTTTCCACAGAGCATCTCTATCAACTCTATCATATGCCTTCTCCAGATCCATAAATGCTACATACAAATCCATTAGCTTTTCTAAGCATTTCTCACATACATTCTTCAAAGCAAACACCTGATCCACACATCCTCTACCACTTCTGAAACCACACTGCTCTTCCCCAATCTGATGCTCTGTACATGCCTTCACCCTCTCAATCAATACCCTTCCATATAATTTACCAGGAATACTCAACAAACTTATACCTCAATAATTTGAACACTCACTCTTATCCCCTTTGCCTTTATACAATGGCACTAAGCACGCATTCCGCCAATCCTCAGGCACCTCCCCATGAATCATACATACATTCAATAACCTTACCAACCAGTCAACAATACAGTCACCCACTTTTTTAATAAATTCCACTGCAATACCATCCAAACCTGCTGCCTTGCCGGCTTTCATCTTCCGCAAAGCTTTTACTACCTCTTCTCTGTTTACCAAATCATTTTCCCTAATCCTCTCACTTTGAACACCACCTCAACCAAAACACCCTATATCTGCCACTCTATCATCAAACACATTCAACAAACCTTCAAAATACTCACTCCATCTCCTTCTGACATCACCACTACTTGTTATCACCTCCGCATTAGCCCCCTTCACTGAAGTTCCCATTTGCTCCCTTATCTTACGTACTTTATTTACCTCCTTCCAGAACATCTTTTTATTCTCCCTAAAATTTAATGATACTCTCTCACCCCAACTCTCATCTGCCCTCTTTTTCACCTCTTGCACCTTTCTCTTGACCTCCTGTCTCTTTCTTTTATACATCTCCCACTCATTTGCATTTTTTCCCTGCAAAAATCGTCCAAATGCCTCTCTCTTCTCTTCACTAATAATCTTACTTCTTCATCCCACCACTCACTACCCTTTCTAATCAACCCACCTCCCACTCTTCTCATGCCACAAGCATCTTTTGCACAAGCCATCACTGCTTCCCTAAATACATCCCATTCTTCCCCCACTCCCCTTACCTCCTTTGTTCTCACCTTTTTCCATTCCGTACTCAGTCTCTCCTGGTACTTCCTCACACAAGTCTCCTTCCCAAGCTCACTTACTCTCACCACTCTCTTCACCCCAACATTCTCTCTTCTTTTCTGAAAACCCATATAAATCTTCACCCTCACCTCCGCAAGATAATGATCAGACTTCCCTCCAGTTGCACCTCTCAGCACATTAACCTCCAAAAGTCTCTCTTTCGCGCGCCTGTCAATTAACACGTAATCCAATAACGCTCTCTGGCCATCTCTCCTACTTACATACGTATACTTATGTATATCTCACTTTTTAAACCAGGCATTCCCAATCACCAGTCCTTTTTCAGCACATAAATCTACAAGCTCTTCACCATTTCCATTTACAACACTGAACACCCCATGTATACCATTTATTCCCTCAACTGCCACATTACTCACCTTTGCATTCAAATCACCCATCACTATAACCCAGTCTTGTGCATCAATACCACGAACACACACATTCAGCTGCTCCCAAAACAGTTGCCTCTCATGATCTTTCTTCTCATGCCCAGGTGCATATGCACCAATAATCACCCATCTCTCTCCATCAACTTTCAGTTTTACCCATATTAATCTAGAATTTACTTTCTTACATTCTATTACATACTCCCACAACTCCTGTTTCAGGAGTAGTGCTACTCCTTCCCTTGCTCTTGTCCTCTCACTAACCCCTGCCTTTACTCCCAAGACATTCCAAACCACTCTTCCCCTTTACCCTTGAGCTTCGTTTCACTCAGAGCCAAAACATCCAGGTTTCTTTCCTCAAACATACTACCTATCTCTCCTTTTTCACATCTTGGTTACATCCACACACATTTAGACATCCCAATCCCTGGGGATAGGGGAGAAAGAATACTTCCCACGTATTCCCTGAAGGGAGCGGGGGGCTGGAAATCCTCCCCTCTCGTTTTTTTTTTTTTCCAAAAGAAGGAACAGAGAAGGGGCCCAGGTGAGGATATTCCCTCAAAGGCCCAGTCCTCTGTTCTTAATGCTACCTCGCTATCGCGGGAAATGGCAAATAGTATGAAAGAAAAGAAAAGAATATATATATGGTCGTGGTAGTCGAGAACATTATCTTGGAAAGCAAAAATGGGTATGTTTGAAGGAATAGTGGTTCCAACAATGTTGTATGGTTGTGAGGCGTGGGCTATAGACAGAGTTGTGAGGAGGACGGTGGATGTGCTGGAAATGAGACGTTTGAGGACAATATGTGGTGTGAGGTGGTTTGATCGAGTAAGTAATAAGAGAGTAAGAGAGATATGCGGTAATAAAAAGAATGTGGTTGAGAGAGCAAAAGAGGGTGTTTTGAAATGGTTTGGTCACATGGAGAGAATGAGTGAGGAAAGGTTGACAAAGAGGATATATGTGTCGGAGGTGGAGGGAACGAGAAGTGGGAGACCAAACTGGAGGTGGAAAGATGGAGTGAAAAAGATTTTGAGTAATCGGGGCCTAAACATGCAGGAGGGTGAAAAGCGTGCAAGGAATACAGTGAATTGGAATAATGTGGTATATCAGGGTCGACATGCTGTCAATGGATTGATCCAGGGCATGTGAAGCGTTTGGGGTAAGCCATGGAAAGTTCTATGGGGCCTGGATGTGGAAAGGGAGCTGTGGTTTTTGGTGCATTATTACATGACAGCTAGAGACTGAGTGTGAATGAATGTGGCCTTTGTTGTCTTTTCCTAGCACTACCTCATGCACATGAGGGGGGAGGGGGTTGTTATTTCATGTGTGGCAGGGTGGCGATGGGAATGAATAAAGGCAGACAGTATGAATTATGTACATGTGTATATATGTATATGTCTGTGTGTAAATATATATGTATACGTTGAGATGTATAGGTATGTATATTTGCGTGTGTGGACGTGTATGTATATACATGTGTATGTGGGTGGGTTGGCCCATTCTTTCGTCTGTTTTCTTGCGCTACCTCGCTAATGCGGGAGACAGCGACAAAGCAAAATAAATAAAAAAAACACTATATATATATATATATATATATATATATATATATATATATATATATATATATATAGGGTGGGGGAGGGGGCGAAAATTTTGGGAGCCTTGAAAAATGTGTGGAAGTCGAGAACATTATCTCGGAAAGCAAAAATGGGTATGTTTGAAGGAATAGTGGTTCCAACAATGTTGTATGGTTGCGAGGCGTGGGCTATGGATAGAGTTGTGCGCAGGAGGATGGATGTGCTGGAAATGAGATGTTTGAGGACAATGTGTGGTGTGAGGTGGTTTGATCGAGTAAGTAACGTAAGGGTAAGAGAGATGTGTGGAAATAAAAAGAGCGTGGTTGAGAGAGCAGAAGAGGGTGTTTTGAAATGGTTTGGGCACATGGAGAGAATGAGTGAGGAAAGATTGACCAAGAGGATATATGTGTCGGAGGTGGAGGGAACGAGGAGAAGAGGGAGACCAAATTGGAGGTGGAAAGATGGAGTGAAAAAGATTTTGTGTGATCGGGGCCTGAACATGCAGGAGGGTGAAAGGAGGGCAAGGAATAGAGTGAATTGGAGCGATGTGGTATACAGGGGTTGACGTGCTGTCAGTGGAGTGAATCAAGGCATGTGAAGCATCTGGGGTAAACCATGGAAAGCTGTGTAGGTATGTATATTTGCGTGTGTGGACGTGTGTATGTACATGTGTATGGGGGGGGGGGTTGGGCCATTTCTTTCGTCTGTTTCCTTGCGCTACCTCGCAAACGCGGGAGACAGCGACAAAGTATAAAAAAAAAAAAAAAAAAATATATTCCTCGTGTATCGTAGAAGGCGACTAGAGGGGATGGGAGCAGGGGGCCAGAAATCCTCCCCTCCTTGTATTTTTTTTAACTTTCTAAAATGGGAAACAGAAGGAGTCACGCGGGGAGTGCTCATCCTCCTCGAAGGCTCAGATTGGGGTGTCTAAATGTGTGTGGATGTAACCAAGATGTGAAAAAAGGATAGATAGGCAGTATGTTTGAGGAAAGGAACCTGGATGTTTCGGCTCTGAGTGAAACGAACCTCAAGGGTAAAGGGGAAGAGTGGTTTGGGAATGTCTTGGGAGTAAAGTCAGGGGTTAGTGAGAGGACAAGAGCAAGGGAAGGAGTAGCACTACTCCGAAACAGGAGTTGTGGGAGTATGTGATAGAATGTAAGAAAGTAAATTCTAGATTAATATGGGTAAAACTGAAAGTTGATGGAGAGAGATGGGTGATTATTGGTGCATATGCACCTGGGCATGAGAAGAAAGATCATGAGAGGCAAGTGTTTTGGGAGCAGCTGAATGAGTGTGTTAGTGGTTTTGATGCACGAGACCGGGTTATAGTGATTGGTGATTTGAATGCAAAGGTGAGTGATGTGGCAGTTGAAGGAATAATTGGTATACATGGGGTGTTCAGTGTTGTAAATGGAAATGGTGAAGGGCTTGTAGATTTATGTGCTGAAAAAGGACTGGTGATTAGGAATACCTGGTTCAAAAATCGAGATATACATAAGTATACGTATGTAAGTAGGAGAGATGGCTAGAGAGCATTATTGGATTACGTGTTAATTGACGGGTGTGCGAAAGAGAGACTTTTGGATGTTAATGTGCTGAGAGGTGCAACTGGAGGGATGTCTGATCATTATCTTGTGGAGGCTATAGTGAAGATTTGTATGGGTTTTCAGAAAAGAAGAGTGAATGTTGGGGTGAAGAGGGTGGTGAGAGTAAGTGAGCTTGGGAAGGAGACTTGTGTGAGGAAGTACCAGGAGAGACTGAGTACAGAATGGAAAAAGGTGAGAACAATGGAAGTAAGGGGAGTGGGGGAGGAATGGGATGTATTTAGGAAATCAGTGATGGATTGCACAAAAGATGCTTGTGGCATGAGAAGAGTGGGAGGTGGGTTGATTAGAAAGGGTAGTGAGTAGTGGGATGAAGAAGTAAGATTATTAGGGAAAGAGAAGAGAGAGGGATTTGGACGATTTTTGCATGGAAAAAATGCAATTGAGTGGGAGATGTATAAAAGAAAGAGACAGGAGGCCAAGAGAAAGGTGCAAGAGGTGAAAAAGAGGGCAAATGAGAGTTGGGGTGAGAGAGTATCATTAAATTTTAGGGAGAATAAAAAGATGCTCTGGAAGGAGGTAAATGAAGTGCGTAAGATAAGGGAGCAAATGGGAACTTCAGTGAAGGGCGCAAATGGGGAGGTGATAACAAGTAGTGGTGATGTGAGAAGGAAATGGAGTGAGTATTTTGAAGGTTTGTTGAATGTGTCTGATGATAGAGTGGCAGATATAGGGTGTTCTGGTCGAGGTGGTGTGCAAAGTGAGAGGGTTAGGGAAAATGATTTGGTAAACAGAGAAGAGGTAGTAAAAGCTTTGTGGAAGATGAAAGCCGGCAAGGCTGCAGGTTTGGATGGTATTGCAGTGGAATTTATTAAAAAAGGGGGTGACTGTATTATTGACTGGTTGGTAAGGTTATTTAATGTATGTATGACTCATGGTGAGGTGCCTGAGGATTGGCGGAATGCGTGCATAGTGCCATTGTACAAAGGCAAAGGGGATAAGAGTGAGTGCTCAAATTACGGAGGTATAAGTTTGTTGAGTATTCCTGGTAAATTACATGGGAGGGTATTGATTGAGAGGGTGAAGGCATGTACAGAGCATCAGATTGGGGAAGAGCAGTGTGGTTTCAGAAGTGGTAGAGGATGTGTGGATCAGGTGTTTGCTTTGAAGAATGTATGTGAGAAATACCTAGAAAAGCAAATGGATTTGTATGTAGCATTTATGGATCTGGAGAAGGCATATGATAGAGTTGATAGAGATGCTCTGTGGAAGGTATTAAGAATATATGGTGTGGGAGGCAAGTTGTTAGAAGCAGTGAAAAGTTTTTATCGAGGATGTAAGGCATGTGTACGTGTAGGAAGAGAGGAAAGTGATTGGTTCTCAGTGAATGTAGGTTTGCGGCAGGGGTGTGTGATGTCTCCATGGTTGTTTGATTTGTTTATGGATGGAGTTGTTAGTGAGGTGAATGCAAGAGTTTCGGAAAGAGGGGCAAGTATGAAGTCTGTTGTGGATGAGAGAGCTTGGGAAGTGAGTCAGTTGTTGTTCGCTGATGATACAGCGCTGGTGGCTGATTCATGTGAGAAACTGCAGAAGCTGGTGACTGAGTTTGGTAAAGTGTGTTTATTAGGTACAGTAGGGTTGAGGGTCAAGTCAATTGGGAGGTAAGTCTGAATGGAGAAAAACTGGAGGAAGTAAAGTGTTTTAGATATCTGGGAGTGGATCTGGCAGCAGATGGAACCATGGAAGCGGAAGTGGATCATAGGGTGGGAGAGGGGGCGAAAATTCTGGGAGCCTTGAAGAATGTGTGGAAGTCGAGAACATTATCTCGGAAAGCAAAAATGGGTATGTTTGAAGGAATAGTGGTTCCAACAATGTTGTATGGTTGCGAGGCATGGGCTATGGATAGAGTTGTGCGCAGGAGGGTGGATGTGCTGGAAATGAGATGTTTGAGGACAATGTGTGGTGTGAGGTGGTTTGATCGAGTAAGTAATGTAAGGGTAAGAGAGATGTGTGGAAATAAAAAGAGCATGGTTGAGAGAGCAGAAGAGGGTGTTTTGAAATGGTTTGGGCACATGGAGAGAATGAGTGAGGAAAGATTGACCAAGAGGATATATGTGTCGGAGGTGGAGGGAACGAAGAGAAGTGGGAGACCAAATTGGAGGTGGAAAGATGGAGTGAAAAAGATTTTGTGTGACCGGGCCTGAACATGCAGGGGAGTGAAAGGAGGGCAAGGAATAGAGTGAATTGGATCGATGTGGTATACCGGGGTTGACGTCCAGTCAGTGGATTGAATCAAGGCATGTGAAGCGTCTGGGGTAAACCATGGAAAGCTGTGTAGGTATATATATTTGCGTGTGTGGACGTATGTATATACATGTGTATGGGGGTGGGTTGGGCCATTTCTTTCGTCTGTTTCCTTGCGCTACCTCGGAAACGTGGGAGACAGCGGCAAAAATATATATATATATTTTTTTTTTTTTCATACTATTCGCCATTTCCCGCGATAGCGAGGTAGCGTTAAGAACAGAGGACTGGGCCTTTGAGGGAATATCCTCACCTGGCCCCCTTCTCTGTTCCTTCTTTTGGAAAATTAAAAAAAAAACGAGAGGGGAGGATTTCCAGCCCCCCGCTCCCTTCCCTTTTAGTCACCTTCTACGACACGCAGGGAATACGTGGGAAGTATTCTTTCTCCTATCCCCAGGGATATATATATATATATATATATATATATATATATATATATATATATATATATATATATATATATATATGCATTCCCACGCATTCCTCACGTGTCGTAGAAGGCGACTAGAGGGGACGGGAGCGGGGGCCCAGAAATCCTCCCCTCCTTGTATTTTTTAACTTTCTAAAATGGGAAACAGAAGAAGGAGTCACCCTCCTCGAAGGCTCAGACTGGGGTGTCTAAATGTGTGTGGATGTAACCAAGATGTGAAAAAAGGATAGATTGGTAGTATGTTTGAGGAAAGGAACCTGGATGTTTTGGCTCTGAGTGAAACGAAGCTCAAGGGTAAAGGGGAAGAGTGGTTTGGGAATGTCTTGGGAGTAAAGTCAGGGGTTAGTGAGAGGACAAGAGCAAGGGAAGGAGTAGCAGTATTCCTGAAACAGGAGTTGTGGGAGTATGTGATAGAATGTAAAAAAGTAAATTCTCAATTAATATGGGTAAAACTGAAAGTTGATGGAGAGAGATGGGTGATTATTGGTGCATATGCACCTGGGCATGAGAAGAAAGATCATGAGAGGCAAGTGCTGAATGAGTGTGTTAGTGGTTTTGATGCACGAGACCAGGTTATAGTGATGGGTGATTTGAATGCAAAGGTGAGTAATGTGACAGTTGAGGGAATAATTGGTATACATGGGGTGTTCAGTGTTGTAAATGGAAATGGTGAAGAGTTTGTAGATTTATGTGCTGAAAAAGGACTGGTGATTGGGAATACCTGGTTTAAAAAGCGAGATATACATAAGTATACGTATGTAAGTAGGAGAGATGGCCAGAGAGCGTTATTGGATTACGTGTTAATTGACAGGCGTGCGAGAGAGACTTTTGGATGTTAATGTGCTGAGAGGTGCAACTGGAGGGATGTCTGATCATTATCTTGTGGAGGCTATAGTGACGATTTGTATGAGTTTTCAGAAAAGAAGAGTGAATGTTGGGGTGAAGAGGGTGGTGAGAGTAAGTGAGCTTGGGAAGGAGACTTGTGTGAGGAAGTACCAGGAGAGACTGAGTACAGAATGGAAAAAGGTGAGAACAACGGAAGTAAGGGGAGTGGGGGAGGAATGGGATGTATTTAGGAAATCAGTGATGGATTGTGCAAAAGATGTTTGTGGCATGAGAAGAGTGGGAGGTGGGTTGATTAGAAAGGGTAGTGAGTGGTGGGATGAAGAAGTAAGATTATTAGTGAAAGAGAAGAGAGAGGCATTTGGACGATTTTTGCATGGAAAAAATGCAATTGAGTGGGAGATGTATAAAAGAAAGAGACAGGAGGTCAAGAGAAAGGTGCAAGAGGTGAAAAAGAGGGCAAATGAGAGTTGGGGTGAGAGAGTATCATTAAATTTTAGGGAGAATAAAAAGATGTTCTGGAAGGAGGTAAATAAAGTGCGTAAGACAAGGGAGCAAATGGGAAATTCAGTGAAGGGTGCAAATGGGGAGGTGATAACAAGTTGTGGTGAGGTGAGAAGGAGATGGAGTGAGTAATTTGAAGGTTTGTTGAATGTGTTTGATGATAGAGTGGCAGATATAGGGTGTTTTGGTCGAGGTGGTGTGCAAAGTGAGAGGGTTAGGGAAAATGATTTGGTAAACAGAGAAGAGGTAGTAAAAGCTTTGCGGAAGATGAAAGCTGGCAAGGCAGCAGGTTTGGATGGTATTGCAGTGGAATTTATTAAAAAAGGGGGTGACTGTATTGTTGACTGGTTAGTAAGGTTATTTAATGTATGTATGACTCATGGTGAGGTGCCTGAGGATTGGCGGAATGCGTGCATAGTGCCATTGTACAAAGGGAAAGGGGATAAGAGTGAGTGCTCAAATTACGGAGGTATAAGTTTGTTGAGTATTCCTGGTAAATTATATGGGAGGGTATTGATTGAGAGGGTGAGGGCATGTACAGAGCTTCAGATTGGGGAAGAGCAGTGTGGTTTCAGAAGTGGTAGAGGATGTGTGGATCAGGTGTTTGCTTTGAAGAATGTATGTGAGAAATGTTTAGAAAAGCAAATGGATTTGTATGTAGCATTTATGGATCTGGAGAAGGCATATGATAGAGTTGATAGAGATGCTCTGTGGAAGGTATTAAGAATATATGGTGTGGGAGGCAAGTTGTTAGAAGCAGTGAAAAGTTTTTATCGAGGATGTAAGGCATGTGTACGTGTAGGAAGAGAGGAAAGTGATTGGTTCTTAGTGAAAGAAGGTTTGCTGCAGGGGTGTGTGATGTCTCCATGGTTGTTTAATTTGTTTATGGATGGGGTTGTTAGGGAGGTAAATGCAAGAGTTTTGGAAAGAGGGGCAAGTATCAAGTCTGTTAGGGATGAGAGAGCTTGGGAAGTGAGTCAGTTGTTGTTCGCTGATGATACAGTGCTGGTGGCTGAATCATGTGAGAAACTGCAGAAGCTGGTGACTGAGTTTGGTAAAGTGTGTGGAAGAAAAAAGTTAAGAGTAAATGTGAATAAGAGCAAGGTTATTAGGTACAGTAGGGTTGAGGGTCAAGTCAATTGGGAGGGGAGTTTGAATGGAGAAAAACTGGAGGAAGTGAAGTGTTTTAGATATCTGGGAGTGGATCTGGCAGCGGATGGAACCATGGAAGCGGAAGTGGATCATAGGATGGGGGAGGGGGCGAAAATTCTGGGGGCCTTGAAGAATGTGTGGAAGTCGAGAACATTATCTCGGAAAGCAAAAATGGGTATGTTTGAAGGAATAGTGGTTCCAACAATGTTGTATGGTTGCGAGGCGTGGGCTATGGATAGAGTTGTGCGCAGGAGGATGGATGTGCTGGAAATGAGATGTTTGAGGACAATGTGTGGTGTGAGGTGGTTTGATCGAGTGAGTAACGTAAGGGTAAGAGAGATGTGTGGAAATAAAAAGAGCGTGGTTGAGAGAGCAGAAGAGGGTGTTTTGAAGTGGTTTGGGCACATGGAGAGAATGAGTGAGGAAAGATTGACCAAGAGGATATATGTGTCAGAGGTGGAGGGAACGAGAAGTGGGAGACCAAATTGGAGGTGGAAAGATGGAGTGAAAAAGATTTTGTGTGATCGGGGCCTGAACATGCAGGAGGGTGAAAGGAGGGCAAGGAATAGAGTGAATTGGAGCGATGTGGTATACCGGGGTTGACGTGCTGTCAGTGGATTGAATCAAGGCATGTGAAGCGTCTGGGGTAAACCATGGAAAGCTGTGTAGGTATGTATATTTGCGTGTGTGGACGTATGTATATACATGTGTATGGGGGGGGGTTGGGCCATTTCTTTCGTCTGTTTCCTTGCGCTACCTCGCAAACGCGGGAGACAGTGACAAAGTATAATAAAAAAAAATATACTATATATATATATATATATATATATATGTATATATATATATATATATATATATATATATATATATATATATATATATATATATATATATATATATATATATATATAAACACATACATACACACATACACACATATACATATATATATATATATATATATATATATATATATGTATATATATATATATTTTTTTTCATACTATTCGCTATTTCCCGAGATAGCGAGGTAGCGTTAAGAACAGAGGACTGGGCCTTTGAGGGAATATCCTCACCTGGCCCTCTTCTCTGTTCCTTCTTTTGGAGAAAAAAAAAAAAAACGAGAGGGGAGGATTTCCAGCCACCCGCTCCCTCCCCTTTTAGTCGCCTTCTACGACACGCAGGGAATACGTGGGAAGTATTCTTTCTCCCCTATCCCCAGGGATATATATATATATATATATATATATATATATATATATATATATATATATATATATATATATATCCCTGGGGATAGGGGAGAAAGAATACTTCCCACGTATTCCCTGCGTGTCGTAGAAGGCGACTAAAAGGGGAGGGAGCGGGTGGCTGGAAATCCTCCCCTCTCGTTTTTTTTTTAATTTTCCAAAAGAAGGAACTGAGAAGGGGGTCAGGTGAGGATATTCCCTCTAAGGCCCAGTCCTCTGTTCTTAACGCTACCTCGCTAATGCGGGAGATGGCGAATGGTATGAAGGAAAGGAAGGATATATATATATATATATGGTTGCGAGGCGTGGGCTATGGATAGAGTTGTGCGTAGGAGGATGGATGTGCTGGAAATGAGATGTTTGAGGACAATGTGTGGTGTGAGGTGGTTTGATTGAGTGAGTAACGTAAGGGTAAGAGAGATGTGTGGAAATAAAAAGAGCGTGGTTGAGAGAGCAGAAGAGGGTGTTTTGAAGTGGTTTGGGCACATGGAGAGAATGAGTGAGGAAAGATTGACCAAGAGGATATATGTGTCGGAGGTGGAGGGAATGAGGAGAAGAGGGAGACCAAATTGGAGGTGGAAAGATGGAGTGAAAAAGATTTTGTGTGATCGGGGCCTGAACATGCAGGAGGGTGAAAGGAGGGCAAGGAATAGAGTGAATTGGAGCAATGTGGTATACCGGGGTTGACGTGCTGTCAGTGGATTGAATCAAGGCATGTGAAGCGTCTGGGCTAAACCATGGAAAGCTGTGTAGGTATGTATATTTGCGTGTGTGGACGTATGTATATACATGTGTATGGGGGGGGGGTTGGGCCATTTCTTTCGTCTGTTTCCTTGCGCTACCTCGCAAACGCGGGAGAAGCGACAAAGTATAAAAAAAAAAATAATAATATATATATATATATATATATATATATATATATATATATATATATATATATATATATTAGGATTTTCTGATTTTAACGGTCCCCCTCTTCATGTTTAGGGTCCAGTAAGCTAAAGCCTTACATCACTAGATATCAACCTTAGGTATTTCATTTCTAACACTACCATCGTCTTTCTTTCTTTTGCATTCACAGCTTAGGACTTGTATCCATACAACACTGACAGGACCACCATATCTTCGAACATGTCCATTTTTTCCCTAGAAGACACTTGCCTACCCTTCCACACACTCTTAATGTCCCTAGAGCTGTAGTCTGTAGGTCATATATTTTATATTCACCTAAATTTTATATGAAAATATCTGTACTTCAGTGATTTGTTGTACACAAACATGGCCATGCATAAAGTATTTATGTCATGTTATTCAACTATACAATTACAGAAAATAAAAAAATGAAGTAGCTTCAAATCATGAATTCATAAACATTTTGTTATAAAAACCAAAAGTCCTTTGTGGTTTCTTTCAAGAATGAAACCAGAAATCCTCAGAGTACTTGTTCCAAGACAACTATGTAACTGAAACATGGGTATCCTTGACAATAGACTTATGCATACCATCACAGTCCAGGCAGCAGTCCCTGAGGCGTGGGGATGGGCAGGAGTATGGAGGGCAAGGGCGTTCACGACAAGCCACTATGCCCTCTGTGCACCTGAAATACCAGAGCTAATAAGTAAGTAAGTTTTTATTAGTCAAATTGTAATACAAGATATATTACAAAATGAAATTCTTCTTGGCTTTGAGAGCTTCCTAGTGTTTCTACAACAAAAGAATAAAATCAATAAAGCAATAAAATATTAAAGGAAACACTTTAATATTTTACTTTCCTATTGTGATGACAAATGTTGAAATGATGATAAATCATCATGAACAGAAATGAGAGGACATAGGGGTCTCGGTGTGCTAGGGGAATGAGCAAACCAGGAGAAGTGTACAGGATTGAGAGGCCAAGTATGT
Organism: Panulirus ornatus; assembly: GCF_036320965.1. Taxonomy (NCBI): domain Eukaryota; kingdom Metazoa; phylum Arthropoda; class Malacostraca; order Decapoda; family Palinuridae; genus Panulirus; species Panulirus ornatus. The sequence continues at coordinate 28,694,549 of NC_092232.1, read as the reverse complement.
GTAGGTGTGAGTGATATGACAAAATACAAAGTTGAGGTAAGAGTATTATTATTTTTTTTTTTTTTTTTTTTGCTTTGTCGCTGTCTCCCACGTTTGTGAGGTAGCGCAAGGAAACAGACGAAAGAAATGGCCCAACCCACCCCCAAACGCATGTATATACATACGTCCACACACACAAATATACATACCTACACAGCTTTCCATGGTTTACCCCAGACGCTTCACATGCCCTGATTCAATCCACTGACAGCACGTCAACCCCGGTATACAACATCTATCCAATTCACTCTATTCCTTGCCCTCCTTTCACCCTCCTGCATGTTCAGGCCCCGATCACACAAAATCTTTTTCACTCCATCTTTCCACCTCCAATTTGGTCTCCCACTTCTCCTCGTTCCCTCCACCTCCGACACATATATCCTCTTGGTCAATCTTTCCTCACTCATTCTCTCCATGTGCCCAGACCATTTCAAAACACCCTCTTCTGCTTTCTCAACCACGCTCTTTTTATTTCCACACATCTCTCTTACCCTTACGTTACTTACTCGATCAAACCACCTCACACCACACATTGTCCTCAAACATCTCATTTCCAGCACATCCATCCTCCTGCGCACAACTCTATCCATAGCCCACGCCTCGCAACCATACAACATTGTTGGAACCACTATTCCTTTAAACATACCCATTTTTGCTTTCCGAGATAATGTTCTCGACTTCCACACATTCTTCAAAGCTCCCAGGATTTTCGCCCCCTCCCCCACCCTATGATCCACTTCCGCTTCCATGGTTCCATCCGCTGCCAGATCCACTCCCAGATATCTAAAACACTTTACTTCCTCCAGTTTTTCTCCATTCAAACTTACCTCCCAATTGACTTGACCCTCAACCCTACTGTACCTAATAACCTTGCTCTTATTCACATTTACTCTTCAACTTTCTTCTTTCACACATTTTACCAAACTCAGTCACCAGCTTCTGCAGTTTCTCACATGAATCAGCCACCAGCGCTGTATCATCAGCGAACAACAACTGACTCACTTCCCAAGCTCTCTCATCCCCAACAGACTTCATACTTGCCCCTTTTTCCAAAACTCTTGCATTCACCTCCCTAACAACCCCATCCATAAACAAATTAAACAACCATGGAGACATCACACACCCCTGCCCCAAACCTACATTATTATTATTATCATTATTATTATTATTATTATTATTATTATTATTATTATTATTTTGCTTTGTCGCTGTCTCCCGTGTTTGCGAGGCAGCGCAAGGAAACAGACGAAAGAAATGGCCCAACCCACCCCCATACACATGTATATACATACACGTCCACACACGCAAATATACATACCCATACATCTCAATGTACACATATATATACACACACAGACACATACATATATACACATGCACACAATTCACACTGTCTGCCTTTATCCATTCCCATCGCCACCTCGCCACACATGGAATAACATCCCCCTCCTTCCTCATGTGTGTGAGGTAGCGCTAGGAAAAGACAACAAGGCCCCATTTGTTCACACTCAGTCTCCAGCTGTCATGCAATAATGCCCGAAACCACAGCTCCCTTTCCACATCCAGGCCCCACACAACTTTCCATGGTTTACCCCAGACGCTTCACATGCCCTGATTCAATCCATTGACAGCTCATTGACCCCAGTATACCACATCGATCCAATTCACTCTATTCCTTGCCCGTCTTTCACCCTCCTGCACGTTCAGGCCCCAATCACTCAAAATCATTTTCACTCCATCTTTCCACCTCCAATTTAGTCTCCCACTTCTCCTCATTCCCTCCACCTCTGACACATATATCCTCTTGGTCAATCTTTCCTCACTCATTCTCTCCATGTGCCCAAACCATTTCAAAACACCCTCTTCTGCTCTCTCAACCACGCTCTTTTTATTTCCACAAATCTCTCTTACCCTTATATTACTTACTCGATCAAACCACCTCACACCACATGTTGTCCTCAAACATCTCATTTCCAGCACATCCACCCTCCTGCGCACAACTCTATCCACAGCCCACGCCTCGCAACCATACAACATTGTTTGAACCACTATTCCTTCAAACATACCCATTTTTGCTTTTGGAGATAAGGTTCTTGACTTCCACACATTCTTCAAGGCTCCCAGAATTTTCACCCCCTCCCCCACCCTATGATTCCCTTCCGCTTCCATGGTTCCATCCGCTGCCAGATCCACTCCCAGATATCTAAAACACTTTACTTCCTCCAGTTTTTTTCCATTCAAACTTACCTCCCAATTGACTTGACCCTCAACCCTACTGTACCTAATAACCTTGCTCTTATTCACATTTACTCTTAACTTTCTTCTTTCACACACTTTACCAAACTCAGTCACCAGCTTCTGCAGTTTCTCACATAAATCAGCCATCAGCATTTGTATCATCAGTGAACAACAACTGACTCACTTCCCAAGCTCTCTCATCCACACCAGACTTCATACTTGCCCCTCTTTCCAAAACCCTTGCATTCACCTCCCTAACAACGCCATCCATAAACAAATTAAACAACCATGGAGACATCACACACCCCTGCCGCAAACCTACATTCACTGAGAACCAATCACTTTCCTCTCTTCCTACACGTACACATGCCTTACATCCTCGATAAAAACTTTTCACTGCTTCTAACAACTTGCCTCCCACACCATATATTCTTAGTACCTTCCACAGAGCATCTCTATCAACTCTATCATATGCCTTCTCCAGATCCATAAATGCTACATACAAATCCATTTGCTTTTCTAAGTAAGAGTAATGAGAGAAAATTCAAAATGGAGGTATTAGTAGTGAAAAAATGCAAAGAGGAGGTAGGGGGTATGAGAGAAAATGCAAAGCTGAGGTAGGAGTAATGAGATAAAATAGAAAGTGGAGGGAGGAGTATGCAATACATAAAAATTAAACTAAGTATGAGAATAACAAGAGCAAGTGCAATATGCCCAAGTGCTGGGGGAAAAAAGATACTAGTAATGAAAGAGACTGAACCTTTCAGTTACACACAACAACCTTTATACATACTAGTAAGAGATGCTAATTCCTCATGACAATGCTCTTTTTCCCATCCAGTGTAATGTAATGAAGAATAAATGGTAAACTACCAAAATTAATCTATCATAATTAGTTACCCAAAATTGTAATGGCATATGGCATCAAAATACCATCATACAGATAAAAAACACAGAGTACTGCTAGCTATCCTTGCATATAAAGTGGAGAAAAACTGATACTCACATCAGAATGAAAAGGTATGACACACCAAGCCTCTTTTTCAGTTAAGTTTCTTTCAAGGTTTGTCACACTCACCGACACTCCTGGCAATGATCATCTGGATGGGTGAAGACCTGGTGATTGTCATAGTCAGTACCAAGGAAGTGGCATCGAGGGGGTGTGAGGCAGAAGGGGCAGCAGATTCCCTCCACCACCTGGGGTTCCCGGCAGCTTGGGGTAGGGCAGCGGATCGTCTCACACATCACAGTACCTGCCTAATGAGACCCTTGCTAAGACTTTCGTCTAGAGAGATTATAAAGAACTGTTAAGTGATCGATTTGTTGTATCCCTGACATCACTGGCATCTAAATGGAATGATGATATGAGGGCCCAAATCATCAAGTCAGCCTGCGAGAGTTACACCTTACGGAGGTTACAAGATTATTAATGTTGATAATTACAAGAGAATGCAAATATCTCCAACTAACTTTCCCAGTAAGGTAACTCTCCAACTTTTAATAATACACAAATTAGAGCAAGTAAAATTAATCCATGATCTTTTAACCTCACTTATCAATTGAACATTATCTGGTATTGGTCATCCTAACCCTGGCTTTGGCCTCACCTGGCACTGGCATTCCAGACATGGGTCATATTCATGAGTGAAGACAGCAAGGTGGGGAAAGATCCTGAGAGTGAAGAGACAATCTTGGCAGGTCGGGCAGCAGCCATCGGAGGGGACAGCAGGGTGAGTACATGGCACTGGTTGGCATGGCATCTGCCCACACTTCATCCCATTCTCCTGGGAGGGATGGGGTATATATGTGTATAGGCACACATGTATACAAGTATACATGTCTAACAGGAAGGACAAGAACTTGTAGCATAAGGAATGGTGTCTAATTACCAGTAGTAAGAGATGGTAATCAAAGGGACAATAAAACATGACTATGAAATAATATATGCAAGCCCCATACACAATGATATGCATTAATAAACTGAAAGGAGTTCATTTACATTTTCTGCTGGAAATCTTCATATTTTGTAATACTAATGAATAAAATATAACAAAATTAATGCCAAAACCACAAAAACTAATTCAGCATGGGCCTATGCAAATTTTTTTTTTACATAAAATATATTTTTTTTCATACATATTTGCCATATCCTGCTTTAGCAAGGAAATGTTAACAACAGAGGACTAATCAAGAAATGTTTATTAAGAGAATCACTGTTAATTCATCAACATCAAAAACACAGTGACATTTTGATTCAAGACAGTTAAACTTCTAGCAGCAATCAGGTGACATTTCAAATTTCCTTTGCTAATTCCGATAGTAAGTGTGAAGGTTGTTAGCAGACAGACCAGTGTCTTTATAGTGCTGCTGTACTTAACATGCATGAAGAAGGACGTCAGTCCTAAGTACTGGGATCTTACCGTACAGTTGCACTGGACACATGGACGGCTGGGGTGGGGAAAAGTCGCGCCCAGCTGATGCATTATACCATCTAAGAGGCAGGAGGTGTGAGGACAGGAGGGGCAGGGAGTTGAAGGTATGAAATGAGGTGAGGAGGAAGATGTAGGTAAGAAAAAGGAAGAAAAATTTAAGGAAGGGAAGGAAGAGAAAGTTGAGGAAGGCACGACAGGTGGAGGAGTTGTGGGTAATGGACTGGAATTTGGAGGGGAGAGTGTAGAGACTATGGGGGTAGTGAGAGGCAAGACTGGTGAGGAAGAGGTGTTAAGTGGTTGGGATGGTGAGGGAAGCACTGGAGAGGGCTGTGATGGTTGTTCTTGAGTGGAGAAAGGAGGGATAGGTGAGAACGAGGCTACAGATGCTATGGAGTAGGCAGGGCGGTAGGCTGCAGCTGTAATACCAGTGTTGGAACAAATGGGGCAGCACGACCCCTGTAATACCACTGGGTCTTCACATAACACTGCCTCACACACTGGCTCATGGCAGAGCACATATCCATTCTGAAAGTATGGATAAGTTAGTACTTATGTTAAGATGATAATGTCAAGTACACAATTACTGGTTAACCATACTTCTGAAGGATAAACACAGAGAAACACTCATGTTAAAGCTGTGTCCCTATCTTGCCATATTCGCATCATGCTCCCATGAACTTTATGAGACCTTACTCCAACATTACAAAGGGAAAATAGCCTATGCCACTAAAGTCCTCAGAAACAAGCAGACACTAACATATATCAACCCTTATTATTAACATCAAGTGGTTAATAGCTTCCTTCTTAGAGAAAAAAGTTTTGGTCAAACAAATGCACCACAAGGAAATTTCCTCCTATTGATCTGTGAATATGATTAATGAAAAAGGTAATCAACATAAAATTTCTACTCTTTCCAAGATACTCAAGGGTCTTTTAAGGCAGGGACAATAATAAATCTTAGCATATTTTTCAAAAACATGTCTCATCAGCTTACGCGGCAAGCAGTTTAAAAATACGCTATATCTAAGAAAAACTCCAAGCAAAATGACAACCACAAGACTCCTTTAGCACTGATCAAACAATGCCCTACTTACGTGACAGCGGCAGGTATGGCAAGGATTAGAGTCCGGGATGAAGGACTGGCCATTTCTGTACACCTGGTGGTGAAAGAGACAGTTGTCGCAGAGAGGGCAGCACTGGCCTGGTGGTGTGGCTGGGTGAGGGCACTGGGGGTTACAGAAGGCTGCCTCTGAGCGACATGTGACTGACCCTGCGTGACACTGACACCTCAAACATGGATCATTTGCAGACCACCACACTGACCCATCCCTGTAACAGAAATATTATCAAACTATTAGTAGTCCATCCCTACAAGACTAACATAGGCAGAAAATCAGTGACTCATACCTGCAACACAAACATCATTAGACAAATAGCGACCTATCCCTGCAAAACAAACATCATTCAACAATTAGTGGCCCATCCCTGCAACATGAACATCATCAGACAATTAGTGACCCATCCCTGCAACATATATTCCATAAGTGACCTATCCTTGCAACATAAATATCATTAGATAATTTGTGACCCATCCCTGCAACATAAATATCATCAGACAATTAGTGACCCATCCCTGCAACACAAACATTATCAGGCAATCAGTGACCCATCCCTGCAACATAAATATCATCATACAATTAGTGACCCATCCCTGCAACATGAACATCATCAGACAATTAGTGACCCATCTCTGCAACATAAATATCATCAGACAATTAGTGACCCATGCCTGCAACATGAACACCATCAGACAATTAGTGACCTATCCCTGCAACATAAATATCATCATACAATCAGTAACCCATCCTTGCAACATGAACATCATCAGACAATTAGTGACCCATCTCTGCAACATAAATATCATCAGACAATTAGTGACCCATCCCCGCAACATAAATTCCATAAGACAATTAGCGACCCATCTCTACAACACAAACATCATCAGACAATTAGTGACCTATCCCTGCAACATAAATATCATCAGACAATTAGTGACCCATCCTTGCAATAAAAACATTATCAGACAATTAGTGACCTATCCCTGCAACATAAATATCATCAGACAATTAGTGACCAATGCCTGCAACATGAATTCCATAAGACAATTAGTGACCCCATCTCTGCAACATAAATATCATCAGACAATTAGTGAGCCATCCCTGCAACATAAATTCCATAAGGCAATTAGTGACCCATCCCTACAACACAAACATCATCAGACAATTAGCGACCCATCCCTGCAACATAAATATCATCAGGCAATTAGTGACCCAACCCTGCAATAAAAACATCATCAGACAATTAGTGACCCATCCCTGCAACATAAATATCATCAGACAATTAGTGACCCATGCCTGCAACATGAACACCATCAGACAATTAGTGACCCATCCCTGCAACACAAACATCATTAGACAATTAGTGACCCATCCCTGCAACATAAATATCATCAGATAATTTGTGACCCATCCCTGCAACATAAATATCATCAGACAATTAGTAACCCATCCCTCCAACACAAACATTACAGACCAATGATGTCATTCCTGCTTCAGAAACACAGATGGACTATTGCAATAAGTCATCCTTGCAAGGCTCTGTACAAAAAGATGTACCATCAAACTAACCCCCCCCCCCTTTGTTATGGAGACTATTTTACCTACCGATTTCCCAGTCTCTTTAAAGGTATCATAAATACACTGTGTACATGTAATGTATGTCTATAGCATTCCACAAGTCCATTCTAAACTAAAGATCTGTGTGGAGGTTAAGCTTGGAAGGAGATGTGGAGATGAAAAGAATATTGGGAACAGACAGACAGGCATTATATGGTGCTTTAGTAGTGTGAAAATATATTCTATATACAAACATTTTTTTATCCCTGGGGAGAGAGGAGAAAGAATACTTCCTGCATATTCCCTGCATGTCATAGAAGGCACTAAAAGGGAAGGGAAGGGAGCGGGGGGGGGCTGGAAATCCTCCCCTCTTGTTTTTAGTTTTCCTAAAGAAGGAACAGAGGAGGGGGCCAAATGAGGATATTCCCTCAAAGGCTCAGTCCTCTGATCTTAACGCTACCTCGCTAATGCGGGAACTGGCGAATAGTATGAAAAAAAAACATTCTATGCTATGTACAAGAAATGCAATTCAAGATAGAGTTAGAAGTTTAAGGTGGAACTAAAGGTTCATGGTGGAGGTAGAGGTTTAAGCAGCATACTTACTCATATGAAGCACCAAGGTAATCGCACTGGGAGCAAGTTGGGCAGCACTGGCCAGGCAGGAGACGTGCAGTACGACAGTATACCTCTGGACATGACACTGACTCACACAACACACTGCCTGAGGCAAGAACTTAATGCTTTGATGCTCATCATAAGAGTGCATAGATCAAATTCATATCATTACATACTTATCACTAACTTTACAAGTTCAAAACTATTCAACCTTTACAATTTTGGTACATATATAAGAGATGTTACTGGACTCTGCCAGCATGAGGTTATATCACAAATGGAGAGTCACCTTTAGCGAGGCCATATCATTGGCAGTACAGTTTCATCAAAGAACTCAATCAAAATGATTCCACATTTCCCTGCAACTGAAAGCAGCACAGCCATGTGCCACAGGGGCCTCTGAGAACAAGTCTTGGGTAACACCAGGGCTCTTTCTTAAAAAGAAGTCTTATGGTAATCATAAATGAGCAAATAAATATACTGGTATATACAAGATATACATATAGAAAATATTTCTAGAAGCCTAAGCAGTGGCTATACTGAAATTTTGAGTCTCTGTTTTTAAAACATCCAGAATTTAAACTATAAACAGAAAAAAACAGTAAAATATCATTTCTATGATGGTATTTGATCCAAGACAAATCTATACTGATACCATACATATATACTTATCTACTTACTTCCTGTCCTAGGAGTCTCTCCTATCCTGATGAAGTTTCTGTAGCACTAAGAAAACTGGCCACAGGTTGGTCAGTCCTCCTCTTATCTCTGTCAGTCCTACCCTGTTGTGAGTATATGTGTTTCTCTGTGCTCCTACTTCAACATTGTGCTACGAAGAATAGCTTCTTTATGGTCTAGCCATCTAAGCCGTACTAAGGAATTCACCCAGGACTTTTTACTAAAGAAGAATGTAAGCTCATTCTAATTTGCTCTACAGCTTGTTTGAAAAACTGCATATAAAACTGAGGAAGAATATAATAGGGAGGCATTTTTAAAGAAACTAGATGTTAGGATGAATTTGTGGGCTAGTTATGAGGATCTTCTTCCTGCAACTGATACACAGGAGCATGAATCAATGGTGGCAAATAAGGTAGGGAACTTAGAAAATAGGTTTGTCACTGTGGAGATGAAGTAGGAAGAAAAATTTACCTTCTAGCCTGCTGGGAAGACTTGTTGACCATCAGGAGAAATTCAGGAAAGGGAGATTCAAACTCAAAATAGGTTTAGTCAACTAAAAAATGAATTACAGGATGATCATAGCATCATTCTGGTTGGGAAAGGTTGTGCTGGTTATAATATACGAGGTATGATCATTCCCCGTCTTCCATAGGAACAAGAAAAGGAGGGCCTAGAGGCCCTGAATCTGCTAGTAGGTACAAGAAAAAAGAATACAGGAAGGTATGTTCTGAGGTAGTTAGGCATTGATAGACTTCTTCCTTAAACATAAAGAGAAGACAGCAGGAGACAGTAACAAAGTAGGAAAATATATATATCTTTATTATTATTTTACTTTGTCGCTGTCTCCCGCATTAGCGAGGTAGCGCAAGGAAACAGATGAAAGAATGGCCAACCCACCCACAGACACATGTACATACATACATGTCCACACACGCAAATATACATACCTATACATCTCAACGTATACATATACATATACACACACAGACATATACATATATACACATGTACATAATTCATACTGTCTGCCTTTATTCATTCCCATCGCCACCCTGTCACACATGAAATAACAACCCCCTCCCCCTGCATGTGCGTGAGGTAGCACTAGGAAAAGACAACAAAGGCCATATTCATTCACACTCAGTCTCTAGCTGTCATGTATAATGCACCGAAACCACAGCTCCCTTTCCACATCCAGGCCCCACAGAACTTTCCATGGTTTACCCCAGACGCTTCACATGCCCTCCCTCCTGCACGTTCAGGCCCTGATCGCTCAAAATCTTTTTCACTCTATCTTTCCACCTCCAATTTGGTCTCCCACTTCTCCTCGTTCCCTCTATCTCTGACATGCATATCCTCTTGGTCAATCTTTCCTCACTCATTCTCTCCATGTGACCAAAACCATTTCAAAACACCCTCTTCTGTTCTCTCAACCACACTCTTTTTATTACCACACATCTCTCTTACCCTATTATTACTTACTCGATCAAACCAACTCACACCACATATCGTCCTCAAACATCTCATTTCCAGCACATCCACCCTCCTCTGCATAACTCTATCTATAGCCCATGTCTCGCAACCATACAACATTGTTGGAACCACTATTCCTTCAAACATGCCCATTTTTGCTTTCCGAGACAATGTTCTCAACTTCCACACATTCTTCAATGCTCTCAGAACTTTCGCCCCCTCCCCCACCCTGATTCACTTCTGCTTCCATGGTTCCATCTGCTGCCAAATCCACTCCCAGATATCTAAAACACTTCACTTTCTCCAGTTTTCTCCATTCAAACTTACCTCCCAATTGACTTGTCCCTCAACCCTACTGTACCTAATAACCTTGCTCTTATTCACATTTACTCTCAGCTTTCTTCTTTCACACACTTACCAAACTCAGTCACCAGCTTCTGCAGTTTCTCACACGAATCAGCCACCAGTGCTGTAACATCAGCGAACAACAACTGACTCACTTTCCAAGCTCTCTCATCCACAACAGACTGCATACTTGCCCCTCTTTCCAAAACTCCTCCATTCACCTCTCTAACAACCCCATCCATAAACAAATCAAACAACCATGGAGACATCACACACCCCTGCCACAAACCTACATTCACTGAGAGCCAATCACTTTCCTCTCATCCTACACCTACACATGCTTTACATTCTCGATAAAAACTTTTCACTGCTTCTAACAACTTGCCTCCCACAAGATATATTCTTAATACCTTCCACAGAGCATCTCTATCAACTCTATCATATGCCTTCTCCAGATCCATAAATGCTACATAAAAATCCATTTGCTTTTCTAAGCATTTCTCTCATACATTCTTCAAAGCAAACACCTGATCCACACATCCTCTACCACTTCTGAAACCACACTGCTCTTCCCCAATCTGATGCTCTGTACATGCCTTCACCCTCTCAATCAATACCCTCCCATATAATTTACCAGGAATACTCAACAAACTTATACCTCTGTAATTTGAGCACTCACTTTTATCCCCTTTCCGTTTGTACAATGGCACTATGCAAGCATTTTGCCAATCCTCAGGCACCTCACCATGAGTCATACATACATTAAATAACCTTACCAACCAGTCAACAATACAGTCACCCCCTTTATTATTAAATTCCACAGCAATACCATCCAAACCCGCTGCCTTGCTGGCTTTCATCTTCCGCAAAGCTTTTACTATCTCTTCTGTCTACCAAATCATTCTCCCTAACCCTCTCACTTTGCACACCACCTCGACCAAAACACCCTATATCTGCCACTCTATCATCAAACACATTCAACAAACCTTCAAAATACTCACTCCATCTCCTTCTCACATCACCACTACTTGTTATCACCTCCCCAATAGCCCCCTTCACTGAAGTTCCCATTTGTTCTCTTGTCTTACGCACTTTATCTACCTCCTTCCAAAACATCTTTTCATTCTCCCTGAAATCTAATGATACTCTCTCGCCCCAACTCTCATTTGCCCTCTTTTTCACCTCTTGCACCTTTCTCTTGACCTCCTGCCTTTTTCTTTTATACATCTCCCACTCATTTGCATTATTTCCTTGCAAAAATCGTCCAAATGCCTTTCTCTTCTCTTTCACTAATAATCTTACTTCTTCATCCCACCACTCACTACCCTTTCTAATCTGCCCACCTCCCACGTTTCTCATGCCAAAAGCATCTTTTGCGCAAGCCATCACTGATTCACTAAATACATCCCATTCCTTCCCCACTCACCTTACATCCTTTGTTCTCACCTTTTTTCATTCTGTACTCATTCTCTCCTGGTACTTCCTCACACAAGTCTCCCAAGCTCACTTACTCTCACCACTCTTTTCACCCCAACATTCTCTCTTCTTTTCTGAAAACCTCTACAAATCTTCACCTTCACCTCCACAAGATAATGATCAGACATCCCTCCAGTTGCACCTCTCAGACCATTAACATCCAAAAGTCTCTCTTTCGTGTGCCTATCAATTAACACATAATCCAATAATGCTCTTTGGCCATCTCTCCTACTTACATATGTATACTTATGTATATCTCTCTTTTTAAACCAGGTATTCCCAATCACCAGTCCTATTTCAGCACACAAATCTAGAAGTTCTTCACCATTTCCATTTACAACACTGAACTCCCCATGTACACCAATTATTCCCTCAACTGCCACATTACTCACCTATGCATTCAAATCACCCATCACTATAACCCAGTCTTGTGCATCAAAACTACTAACACACTCACTCAGCTGCTCCCAAAACACTTGCCTCTCATGATCTTTCTTCTCATGCCCAGGTGCATAGGCACCAATAATCACCCATCTCTCTCCATCAACTTTCAGTTTTACTCATGTCAATCTAGAGTTTACTTTCTTACACTCTATCACACACTCCCACCACTTCTGTTTCAGGAGTAGTGCTACTCCTTCCCTTGCTCTTGTCCTCTCACTAACCCCTGACTTTACTCCCAAGACATTCCCAAACCACTCTTCCCCTTTACCCTTGAGCTTCGTTTCACTCAGAGCCAAAACATCCAGGTTCCTTTCCTCAAACATACTACCTATCTCTCCTTTTTTCTCATCTTGGTTACATCCACACACATTTAGACACCCCAATCTGAGCCTTCAAGGGGGATGAACACTCCCTGTGTGACTCCTTCTTCTGTTTCCCCCTTTTAGAAAGTTAAAATACAAGGAGGGGAGGGTTTCCAGCCTCCCTCCTCCCATCCCCCTTTAGTCGCCTTCTATGACACGTGAGGAATGTGTGGGAAGTATTCTTTCTCCCCTATCCCCAGGGATACATGTGTATATATGTATATGTCTGTGTATGCATATGTACGTATACGTTGAAATTTATAGGTATGTATATGTGTGTTGTGTGTGTGCAGGCGTTTATGTATATACATGTGTATGTGGGTGGGTCGGGCCGTTTCTTCCATCTGTTTCCTTGCGCTACCTCACTAATGCGGAAGACTGCGACAAAGTATAATGAATAAATAAACATTTTTAATTGTTTTTTTTTTTTTGAAGCTGTCTCCCGAGTTTGCGAGGTAGCGCAAGGAAACAGATGAAAGAAATGGCCCAACCCACCCCCATACACATGTATGTACATACATGTACACACACGCAAATATACATACCTACACAGCTTTCCATGGTTTAACCCAGACGCTTCACATGCCCTGATTCAATCCACTGACAGCACGTCAACCCCGGTATACCACATCGATCCAATTCACTCTAATCCTTGCCCTCCTTTCACCCTCCTGCATGTTCAGGCCCCGATCACACAAAATCTTTTTCACTCCATCTTTCCACCTCCAATTTGGTCTCCCACTTCTCCTCGTTCCCTCCACCTCTGACACATATATCCTCTTGGTCAATCTTTCCTCACTCATTCTCTCCATGTGACCAAAACCATTTCAAAACACCCTCTTCTGTTCTCTCAACCACACTCTTTTTATTACCACACATCTCTCTTACCCTATTATTACTTACTGGATCAAACCAACTCACACCACATATCGTCCTCAAACATCTCATTTCCAGCACATCCACCCTCCTCTGCATAACTCTATCTATAGCCCATGTCTCGCAACCATACAACATTGTTGGAACCACTATTCCTTCAAACATGCCCATTTTTGCTTTCCGAGATAATGTTCTCAACTTCCACACATTCTTCAATGCTCTCAGAACTTTCGCCCCCTCCCCCACCCTGATTCACTTCCGCTTCCATGGTTCCATCTGCTGCCAAATCCACTCCCAGATATCTAAAACACTTCACTTTCTCCAGTTTTCTCCATTCAAACTTACCTCCCAATTGACTTGTCCCTCAACCCTACTCTACCTAATAACCTTGCTCTTATTCACATTTACTCTCAGCTTTCTTCTTTCACACACTTACCAAACTCAGTCACCAGCTTCTGCAGTTTCTCACACGAATCAGCCACCAGCGCTGTAACATCAGCGAACAACAACTGACTCACTTTCCAAGCTCTCTCATCCACAACAGACTGCATACTTGCCCCTCTTTCCAAAACTCCTCCATTCACCTCTCTAACAACCCCATCCATAAACAAATCAAACAACCATGGAGACATCACACACCCCTGCCACAAACCTACATTCACTGAGAGCCAATCACTTTCCTCTCATCCTACACCTACACATGCTTTACATTCTCGATAAAAACTTTTCACTGCTTCTAACAACTTGCCTCCCACAAGATATATTCTTAATACCTTCCACAGAGCATCTCTATCAACTCTATCATATGCCTTCTCCAGATCCATAAATGCTACATAAAAATCCATTTGCTTTTCTAAGCATTTCTCTCATACATTCTTCAAAGCAAACACCTGATCCACACATCCTCTACCACTTCTGAAACCACACTGCTCTTCCCCAATCTGATGCTCTGTACATGCCTTCACCCTCTCAATCAATACCCTCCCATATAATTTACCAGGAATACTCAACAAACTTATACCTCTGTAATTTGAGCACTCACTTTTATCCCCTTTCCGTTTGTACAATGGCACTATGCAAGCATTTTGCCAATCCTCAGGCACCTCACCATGAGTCATACATACATTAAATAACCTTACCAACCAGTCAACAATACAGTCACCCCCTTTATTAATAAATTCCACAGCAATACCATCCAAACCCGCTGCCTTGCTGGCTTTCATCTTCCGCAAAGCTTTTACTATATCTTCTGTCTACCAAATCATTCTCCCTAACCCTCTCACTTTGCACACCACCTCGACCAAAACACCCTATATCTGCCATCAAACACATTCAACAAACCTTCAAAATACTCACTCCATCTCCTTCTCACATCACCACTACTTGTTATCACCTCCCCAATAGCCCCCTTCACTGAAGTTCCCATTTGTTCTCTTGTCTTACGCACTTTATCTACCTCCTTCCAAAACATCTTTTCATTCTCCCTGAAATCTAATGATACTCTCTCGCCCCAACTCTCATTTGCCCTCTTTTTCACCTCTTGCACCTTTCTCTTGACCTCCTGCCTTTTTCTTTTATACATCTCCCACTCATTTGCATTATTTCCTTGCAAAAATCGTCCAAATGCCTTTCTCTTCTCTTTCACTAATAATCTTACTTCTTCATCCCACCACTCACTACCCTTTCTAATCTGCCCACCTCCCACGTTTCTCATGCCAAAAGCATCTTTTGCGCAAGCCATCACTGATTCACTAAATACATCCCATTCCTTCCCCACTCACCTTACATCCTTTGTTCTCACCTTTTTTCATTCTGTACTCATTCTCTCCTGGTACTTCCTCACACAAGTCTCCCAAGCTCACTTACTCTCACCACTCTTTTCACCCCAACATTCTCTCTTCTTTTCTGAAAACCTCTACAAATCTTCACCTTCACCTCCACAAGATAATGATCAGACATCCCTCCAGTTGCACCTCTCAGACCATTAACATCCAAAAGTCTCTCTTTCGTGTGCCTATCAATTAACACATAATCCAATAATGCTCTTTGGCCATCTCTCCTACTTACATATGTATACTTATGTATATCTCTCTTTTTAAACCAGGTATTCCCAATCACCAGTCCTATTTCAGCACACAAATCTAGAAGTTCTTCACCATTTCCATTTACAACACTGAACTCCCCATGTACACCAATTATTCCCTCAACTGCCACATTACTCACCTATGCATTCAAATCACCCATCACTATAACCCAGTCTTGTGCATCAAAACTACTAACACACTCACTCAGCTGCTCCCAAAACACTTGCCTCTCATGATCTTTCTTCTCATGCCCAGGTGCATAGGCACCAATAATCACCCATCTCTCTCCATCAACTTTCAGTTTTACTCATGTCAATCTAGAGTTTACTTTCTTACACTCTATCACACACTCCCACCACTTCTGTTTCAGGAGTAGTGCTACTCCTTCCCTTGCTCTTGTCCTCTCACTAACCCCTGACTTTACTCCCAAGACATTCCCAAACCACTCTTCCCCTTTACCCTTGAGCTTCGTTTCACTCAGAGCCAAAACATCAGGTTCCTTTCCTCAAACATACTACCTATCTCTCCTTTTTTCTCATCTTGGTTACATCCACACACATTTAGACACCCCAATCTGAGCCTTCAAGGGGGATGAACACTCCCTGTGTGACTCCTTCTTCTGTTTCCCCCTTTTAGAAAGTTAAAATACAAGGAGGGGAGGGTTTCCAGCCTCCCTCCTCCCATCCCCCTTTAGTCGCCTTCTATGACACGTGAGGAATGTGTGGGAAGTATTCTTTCTCCCCTATCCCCAGGGATACATGTGTATATATGTATATGTCTGTGTATGCATATGTACGTATACGTTGAAATTTATAGGTATGTATATGTGTCTTGTGTGTGTGCAGGCGTTTATGTATATACAGGTGTATGTGGGTGGGTCGGGCCGTTCTTCCATCTGTTTCCTTGCGCTACCTCACTAATGCGGAAGACTGCGACAAAGTATAATGAATAAATAAACATTTTTAATTGTTTTTTTTTTTTTGCCGCTGTCTCCCGAGTTTGCGAGGTAGCGCAAGGAAACAGATGAAAGAAATGGCCCAACCCACCCCCATACACATGTATATACATACATGTACACACACGCAAATATACATACCTACACAGCTTTCCATGGTTTAACCCAGACGCTTCACATGCCCTGATTCAATCCACTGACAGCACGTCAACCCCGGTATACCACATCGATCCAATTCACTCTAATCCTTGCCCTCCTTTCACCCTCCTGCATGTTCAGGCCCCGATCACACAAAATCTTTTTCACTCCATCTTTCCACCTCCAATTTGGTCTCCCACTTCTCCTCGTTCCCTCCACCTCTGACACATATATCCTCTTGGTCAATCTTTCCTCACTCATTCTCTCCATGTGCCCAAACCATTTCAAAACACCCTCTTCTGCTCTCTCAACCACACTCTTTTTATTTCCACACATCTCTCTTACCCTTACGTTACTTACTCGATCAAACCACCTCACACCACACATTGTCCTCAAACATCTCATTTCCAGCACATCCATCCTCCTGCGCACAACTCTATCCATAGCTCACGCCTCGCAACCATACAACATTGTTGGAACCACTATTCCTTCAAACATACCCATTTTTGCTTTCCGAGATAATGTTCTCGACTTCCACACATTCTTCAAGGCTCCCAGGATTTTCGCCCCCTCCCCCACCCTATGATTCACTTCCGCTTCCATGGTTCCATCCGCTGCCAGATCCACTCCCAGATATCTAAAACACTTTACTTCCTCCAGTTTTTCTCCATTCAAACTTACCTCCCAATTGACTTGACCCTCAACCCTACTGTACCTAATAACCTTGCTCTTATTCCCATTTACTCTTAACTTTCTTCTTTCACATACTTTACCAAACTCAGTCACCAGCTTCTGCAGTTTCTCACATGAATCAGCCACCAGCGCTGTATCATCAGTGAACAACAACTGACTCACTTCCCAAGCTCTCTCATCCACAACAGACTTCATACTTGCCCCTCTTTCCAAAACTCTTGCATTTACCTCCCTAACAACCCCATCCATAGACAAATTAAACAACCTTGGAGACATCACACACCCCTGCCGCAAACCTACATTCACTGAGAACCAATCACTTTCCTCTCTTCCTACACGTACACATGCCTTACATCCTCGATAAAAACGTTTCACTGCTTCTAACAACTTGCCTCCCACACCATATATTCTTAATACCTTCCACAGAGCATCTCTATCAACTCTATCATATGCCTTCTCCAGATCCATAAATGCTACATACAAATCCATTTGCTTTTCTAAGTATTTCTCTCATACATTCTTCAAAGCAAACACCTGATCCACACATACTCTACCATTTCTGAAACCACAATGCTCTTCCCCAATCTGATGCTCTGTACATGCCTTCACCCTCTCAATCAATACCCTCCCATATAATTTACCAGGAATACTCAACAAACTTATACCTCTGAAATTTGAGCACTCACTCTTATCCCCTTTGCCTTTGTACAATGGCACTATGCACGCATTCCGCCAATCCTCAGGCACCTCACCATGAATCGTACATACATTAAATAACCTCACGAACCAGTCAACAATACAGTCACCCCCTTTTTTAATAAATTCCACTGCAATACCATCCAAACCCGCTGCCCTGCCGGCTTTCATCTTCCGCAAAGCTTTTACTACCTCTTCTCTGTTTACGAAATCACTTTCCCTAACCCTCTCACTTTGCACACCACCTCGACCAAAACACCCTATATCTGCCACTCTATCATCAAACACATTCAACAAACCTTCAAAATACTCACTCCATCTCTTTCTCACATCACCACTACTTGTTATCACCTCCCCATTTGCGCCCTTCACTGAAGTTCCCATTTGCTCCCTTGTCTTACACACTTTATTTACCTCCTTCCAGAACATCTTTTTATTCTCCCTAAAATTTAATGATACTCTCTCACCCCAACTCTCATTTGCCCTCTTTTTCACCTCTTGCTCCTTTCTCTTGACCTCCTGTCTCTTTCTTTTATACATCTCCCACTCAATTGCATTTTTTCCCTGCAAAAATCGTCCAAATGCCTCTCTCTTCTCTTTCACTAACAACCTTACTTCTTCATCCCACCACTCACTACCCTTTCTAATCAACCCACCTCCCACTCTTCTCATGCCACAAGCATCTTTTGCGCAAGCCATCACTGATTCCCTAAATACATCCCATTCCTCCCCCACTCCCCTTACTTCCATTGTTCTCACCTTTTTCCATTCTGTACTCAGTCTCTCCTGGTACTTCCTCACACAAGTCTCCTTCCCAAGCTCACTTACTCTCACCACCCTCTTCACCCCAACATTCACTCTTCTTTTCTGAAAACCCATACAAATCTTCACCTTAGCCCCCACAAGATAATGATCAGACGTCCCTCCAGTTGCACCTCTCAGCACATTAACATCCAAAAGTCTCTCTTTCGCGCGCCTGTCAATTAACATGTTATCCAATAACGCTCTCTGGCCATCTCTCCTACTTACATACGTATACTTATGTATATCTCGCTTTTTAAACCAGGTATTCCCAATCACCAGTCCTTTTTCAGCACATAAATCTACAAGCTCTTCACCATTTCCATTTACAACACTGAACACCCCATGCATACCAATTATTCCCTCAACTGCCACATTACTCACCTTTGCATTCAAATCACCCATCACTATAACCCAGTTATTATCATTAATATTATCATTATTATACTCGATCACCATTTCCAGTGTTAGAGAGGTAGCACCAGGAAACAGATGAAGAATGGACCATCCACTCACATACACATATATATATATATATATATATATATATATATATACATAAACGCCCATACATGCACATATACATACATATACATATCAAAATATACATATCAACATATACTTATACAGACTTATACATATATACACATGTGCTTGCCTTCATCCATTCCTGTTGCTACCCCGCCACACAGGGAGCAGCATCGCTACACCATGCTTCAGTGAGGTAGCACCAGGAAAAGAGACAAAAAAAAAAGGCCACATACATTCATAGTCTCTTGGTGTCATGTGTAATGCACTGAAACCACAGCTCCCAATCCACAACTAGGCCCTACAGACCTTTCATGGTTTACCCCAGACGCTTCACATGCCCTGGTTCAGTCCAGTGACAGCCCGCCAACCCGGCATACCACATCATTCCAATTCACTCTATTCCTTTCATGCCAATCACTCAAAATCATTTTCACTCCATCCTTCCACCTCCAATTTGGTCTCCCCCTTCTCCTTGTTTCCTCTACCTCTGACACATAGTACCCTCCAACAGGCAGGACATGCACCCAGGACCTTTTGCATGGAAGTCAGGAATGCTAACTGCTAGGCTATGAGCACCCCTAACATGGAAGTAACTATTCGATTACTAGGCTATGATCACCCCTAACAGGGAAGTAATTATTCAATTACAAGTGATCGAATACCCTTTGTCTCACATCAGTGAGCAATGGGGTTTCCACAGAGCAAATCCCATTAGGCTCACATTACCAGCAGTTAGCATTTTAGAGAACCTTGCTATACAAACACAGAGGTATATGAACATGAACAGAGTGCATATGAATGCAAATTTTCATAGAACACATAATACCCTCCAACAGCCAGGACTCGAACCCAGGACCTTTTGCATGGTAGCTGGGAACGCTAATCATTTGGCTATGATTGCTTCTAATGGGGAAACAACTATTTGATTACAAGAATACCATTCATCTCACATCCATGAACAACGGGGTCCATACGAGTCAAATCCCATCAGGCTCAAATTACCAGCAGCTTGCATTTTACAGAACCTTACTATACAATCACATAGATTTATGAACACAAATAGAGTGCATATGAACATGCACTTTCATTGGACACATAATACCCTCTAAAAGCCAGGATTCGAACCCAGGACTTTTTGCAAGAGTCAGGAATGTAACTGCTAGGCTATTAGATGGTTCTAAGTCTGCATCTTTACTTGACAGAGTTAAATAAAAAGCAGCCTAACTTATAAACTCCCCCAAGCTAACTTCGAAACTTGACTCACTTACCCTATGTAGCTATGCTGGTTCACTCACCCTTTTCTACGGGTATTAGTTCATTTTTGCTCCTGAGAGCTGGCTGCTTGTGTGCCCCTAACACTAGCTAAACCATGCAATACTAGGCCAGCTTCTGTGTCAAATAATTATTGAGCAGCCATTGGCAACTAATGGGTGGGCCATTTTGATAACTGTTTCTCTCCCTACACCTTGAAGCTCTGGAGCTCTCTACTCTGGCACAATTTAACAGACAGGTTTTTCACTTCCTCCAAAATTTGTAAATACTTTCCCTTTCTTTCTCCCTCTCATAATCCTTATACCTTTCAATTAAGGCCTAGCCTTGATGTGGTCTTTTGTCTGTACTGGGGCCTTTAAAAAAAAAAAAAGGTGAGGGTTCAGAAGTAAAAGAAAAAAAAGTTGATTGTACTACAATCACAGCTGTGATAACCAAGAACTCATGATGGGTATTCAGCAAGTTGTTCCTGACCATTTTCCATTAGGATCATCCTAACTAGAACCAAGCTAAAAATAGAGGTTTGAATTAAAATACCCTGTACAAAGAAGTTCAGCACAAGGAGGTGAAGAGAGCAATGTCTTAAGGCAAGAAGTGAAATCATAATCAAGTTGTTCAGAGCTGGAGAGTTATGGGGAAAATATTCAGCGATTTAGCAAATGCACTGAAAATTATCAAAGGCCTTGATAATAACATTATAACATGTGCTTAAGGCCAAGATTTGTCTAACTCCACTTGAAGTAATGGATACAAACATGTGGGCAAACGTTTTACTTCAAATGGGGCAAAGTGCTTTTTCTTCAACAGGGTTGTTAACATATGGAGTGATTTCCAAATCATAGTGGTTGAAAGCATCACCCAGTTTAAGTTTAAAAGAGACTTGATCAATACTTCACTTCAACTCTATGACTACCATTAATTGCACTTCCTTATTTGCAGGAAAAGCTGAACCATCTGTATGCTTGGTTACTCTTTCCACACTATGATACTCTGATCTCTCTCACCATCATAAGAGCCCCAAAAGGACCAATGGTCTGTTGCTGTTCTGGCTTCCTCTGTATTCATGTTGTAACAAAAAGAGTTATCACAAATGTGTTGATGTGATGAAACTTTGGAAGAAAATGTTAAAGCTGAGTTATGGTTTTAAGGTGGTGAATGATAACCCATACTGAATGCAGTTACAGGTAAATGAGCTATGGACACAGGTACAAGTCCATGAGGTCAGTGGGAGGCACCATAACTACAGAGATATAATGGAACTAATATCATTGTGGTAGCTAGTTCAAAGGTTGTACTACAGCATGTGGTAGAGTCAGTGAAGGGATGTACCATATAGTAGGTAAAGACAGTGGAGGAGACGTACCATGGTCGCACATACAAACAGTGCAGGGTTCA
Source organism: Panulirus ornatus (assembly GCF_036320965.1). NCBI lineage: Eukaryota > Metazoa > Arthropoda > Malacostraca > Decapoda > Palinuridae > Panulirus > Panulirus ornatus. The sequence goes on along the minus strand of NC_092232.1, from coordinate 28,672,334 downwards.
AAGCTGGGGATGGTCTGGGAGTAGGCATACACTTCACCCCGGTACAGGCAGGCATGGCAGGAGGGGCAGCAGGATGTGGGCGGCGGTGGCACTGGGTGGCTGCATCTCACCTGACAGGATGTAATGGCACATAGAGACAGGTACACGAGGACAGATGCATGGGGAAGATGGGTGATGAAAATGTATAAGAGAAAAGGAAGAAAGAGTGGATGGGTAGAAAAAGTGCTGGGCAAATATGGAAGAACGACCTTACAAATCTTGCTGGAACCATAACTTGGGGAATTTTAGCAAAAGGAAAGAATTGGAACAATGTACAGTGAACTTCACCACTGAAATATACTGCATGGATAATGCTTTTGGACGAATAATGGAGGTACATTCTGGACACAACACATTTTGTTTTATGTTGGAGGCTCTAGTCACAGACAAAAGTCCAAATCACAGCTGGGCCCTAATTGAAAGTCAAAGATGATAATGAAAGCAAAAAAGGAAGAGACAAGCTAAAGTATTTACAAATTTTGTGGAAGTGAGAAACCCGTCTTGTAAAAAGTGCCAGGTCAAAGTTATTGGGAAAGACAAGAGAAGGCTGAGGGTTCCAAAGCTTCAAAGTGTTGGGAAAGAAACAGTTAGTCAACAAAATGACCCATGCTTGAGTTGCCAATGATCATACAGCAATCATGTAACACAGCAGATTGCCAAGTATTGCGTGGTCTAGCTAGTGGTGGGAATGACAACAGCACTATGCCTGATATTTGGGAGAAATGGTAGTGCTTGATTTTGGAAGACTACTTATTACAGAATGTTCTTGGCCTGGAGACATATGAACCTAAACAACTGTTATATAAGCACATCTGTCACCTCTGCAGTGACTAGCTGGTGTTGGTGGCTGACCTGGCACTGCTGTCGCTGGCAGCTGACCTGACCCTCATGGCAGACACACTCCTGGCAGGGATCACGAGATGGCACCCAAGTTGCCCCATCTACCCAGGTCGCTCCCTCCTCATCAACACACTCTGCCAGGACATATCAAGAGGACATGGATGACTTAACATACTTGGATACTTTTCTAACCTTCTGTACAAAAGAAAATGATACAAACACTGAAAATGATGTCTTATGACTTATTTTCTTTATGATCAAACTTATCACCGATCAATATTTCTCAGAGTAGAGAGCAACTCACCATCACATGGAAGCAAACTCTTGAGAAGAAAAAAGTCTTAGAATTCCTCAATATGAATTTGCTGAGGAGCATAAATGAGTTACAGGAGGTATTCAGATGTAGATTATTACTTCTAAGGCTATGAACTGTCAAAGCTCCACATCTGGCATTTCTCAGTAAATCTACTTCAAAACCCAAATTTTGCACAAATCACCATCACAAATGGGGCAGCAAGTGCCTTCCTGGTAGCGGTAGGTGGCACAGGTGAGGGTAGGGCAGGCAATACGAGGATGACACACCACCTCCCCCTCCACACACTGGCACTGCTGGCATGGGTCACCACCATGGCTGAACCAAGTCTGTTGACACCAATCATGGAATCCTACAGTCAGCAGAATACACTTACGAACTTAAAATGATCTGAGAATTAAATCGAGACTGGGAACATTACAATTATAATGTGAAAACACACATATTACATCCCTGCACAAGTAAAAACTATTTCGTTTGAATAAAAAATGAACTTTAGCCAATAAGAGCGAATTTAACAGCTTTTTATTTGTATTGCTACTGGTAATAGTTTACAAAGTATATATACATATATATATGGGTGGGCAGATTAGAAAGGGTAGTGAGTGGTGGGATGAAGAAGTAAGATTATTAGTGAAAACAAAGAGAGAGGCATTTGGACAATTTTTGCAGGGAAATAATGCAAATGAGTGGGAGATGTATAGAAGAAAGAGGCAGGAGGTCAAGAGAAAGGTGCAAGAGGTGAAAAAGAGGGCAAATGAGAGTTGGGGTGAGAGAGTATCATTAAATTTTAGGGGGAATAAAAACATGTTTTGGAAGGAGGTAAATAAAGTGCGTAAGACTAGGGAACAAATGGGAACTTCAGTGAAGGGGGCTAATGGGGAGGTGATAACAAGTAGTGGTGATGTGAGAAGGAGATGGAGTGAGTATTTTGAGGGTTTGTTGAATGTGTTTGATGACAGAGTGACAGATATAGGGTATTTTGGTAGAGGTGGTGTGCAAAGTGAGAGGGTTAGGGAGGATGATTTGGTAAACAGAGAAGAGGTAGTAAAAGCTTTGCGGAAGATGAAAGCCGGCAAGGCAGCAGGTTTGGATGGCATTGCAGTGGAATTTATCAAAAAAGGCGGTGACTGTATTGTTGACTGGTTGGTAAGGTTATTTAATGTATGTATGATTCATGGTGAGGTGCCTGAGGATTGGAGGAATGCGTGCATAGTGCCATTGTACAAAGGCAAAGGGGACAAAGGTGAGTGCTCAAATTACAGAGGTATAAGTTCGTTGAGTATTCCTGGGAAATTATATGTGAGGGTATTGATTGAGAGGGTGAAGGCATGTACAGAGCATCAGATTGGGGAAGAGCATTGTGGTTTCAGAAGTGGTAGAGGATGTATGGATCAGGTGTTTGCTTTGATGAATGTATGTGTGAAATATTTACAAAAGCAAATGGATTTGTATGTAGCATTTATGGATCTGGAGAAAGTATATGATAGAGTTGATAGAGATGCTCTGTGGAAGGTATTAAGAATATATGGTGTGGGAGGCAAGTTGTTAGAAGCAGTGAAAAGTTTTTATCGAGGATGTAAGGCATGTGTACGTGTAGGAAGAGAGGAAAGTGATTTGTTCTCAGTGAATGTAGGTTTGCGGCAGGGATGTGTGATGTCTCCATGGTTGTTTAATTTGTTTATGGATGGGGTTGTTAGGGAGGTGAATGCAAGAGTTTTGGAAAGAGGGGCAAGTATGCAGTCTGTTGTGGATGAGAGAGCTTGAGAAGTGAGTCAGTTGTTGTTTGCTGATGATACAGCGCTGGTGGCTGATTCATGTGAAAAACTGCAGAAGCTGGTGACTGAGTTTGGTAAAGTGTGTGAAAGAAGAAAGTTGAGAGTAAAAATGGATAAGAGCAAGGTTATTAGGGACAGTAGGGTTGAGGGTCAAGTCAATTGGGAGGTAAGTTTGAATGGAGAAAAACTGGAGGAAGTGAAGTGTTTTTATATATCTGGGAGTAGATTTTGGCAGTGGATGGAACCATGGAAATGGAAGTCAATCATAGGGTGGGGGAGGGGGCGAAAATTCTGAGAGCATTGAAGAATGTGTGGAAGTCGAGAACATTATCTCGGAAAGCAAAAATGGGCATGTTTGAAGGAATAGTGGTTCCAACAATGTTGTATGGTTGCGAGGCGTGGGCTATGGATAGAGTTATGCGGAGGAGGGTGCATGTGCTGGAAATGAGATGTTTGAGGACAATATGTGGTGTGAGGTGGTTTGATCGAGTAAGTAATAATAGGGTAAGAGAGATGTGTGGTAATAAAAAGAGTGTGGTTGAGAAAGCAGAAGAGTGTGTTTTGAAATGGTTTTGGTCACATGGAGAGACTGAGTGAGGAAAGATTGACCAAGAGAATATATGTGTCAGAAGTGGAGGGAACGAGAAGTGGGAGACCAAATTGGAGGTGGATAGTTGGAGTGAAGAAGATTTTGAGTGATCGGGGCCTGAACATGCAGGAGGGTGAAAGACGTGCAAGGAATAGAGTGAATTGGAACAATGTGGTTACCGTGGTCGACGTGCTGTCAATGGATTGAACCAGGGCATGTGAAGCGTCTGGGGTAAACCATGGAAAGTTCTGTGGGGCCTGGATGTGGAAAGGGAGCTGTGGTTTTGGTGCATTATTACATGACAGCTAGAGACTGAGTGTGAACGAATGGGACCTTTGTTGTCTTCCTAGCACTACCTCGTCCACATAAGGGGGGAGGGGGTTGTTATTTCATGTGTGGCAGTGTGGTGATGGGAATGAATAAAGGCAGACAGTGTGAATTGTGGGCATGTGTATATATGTATATGTCTGTGTGTGTATATATATGTGTACATTGAGATGTATGGGTATGTATATTTGCGTGTGGGGACGTGTATGTATATACAGGTGTATGGGGGTGGGTTGGGCTATTTCTTTCGTCTGTTTCCTTGCGCTACCTTGCAAACGTGGGAGACAGCGACAAAGCAAAATAAATAAATAAATAAATAAATAATATATATATATATATATATATATATATATATATATATATATATATATTTTCATATGATTTGCCATCTCCCACGTTGGCGAGGTAGCATTAAGAACAGAGGACTGAGCCTTTGAAGGAAATCCTCACTTGGTCCCCTTCTCTGTTCCTCCTTTTGGAAAATTAAAAACGAGAGGGGAGGATTTCCTGCCCCCCACTCCCTCCCCTTTTAGTCACCTTCTACGACACGCAGGGAATATGTAGGAAGTATTCTTTCTCCACTATCCCCAGGAATAATATATATATATATATATATATATATATATATATATATATATATATATATATATATATATATATATTAATCATACTTTGTTACTGTCTCCCGCATTAGCGAGGTAGCGCAAGGAAACAGACGAAAGAATGGCCCAACCCACCAACGTACACATGTATATACATACAAGTCCACACACACACACACACACACACATATACATACCTATACATCTCAACATATACATATATATATATATATATATATATATAGACACTCAGACATATACATATATACACATGTACATAATTCATACTGTCTACCCTTATTCATTCCCATCGCCACCCCGCAACACATGAAATGACAGCCCCCTTCCCCCATATGTGTGCGAGGTAGCACTAGGAAAAGACAACAAAGGCCACATTCATTCACACTCAGTTTCTAGCTGTCATGTAATATTGCACCGAAACCACAGCTCCCTTTCCACATCCAGACCCCACAAAACTTTCCATGGTTTACCCCAGATGCTTTACATGCCCTTTTAGTCCATTGGCAGCATGTCCACCCCGCTATACCACATCTTTCCAATTCACTCTATTCCTTGCACGCCTTTTTCACCCTCCTGCTTGTTCAGGCCCCAATCACTCAAAATCTTTTTCACTCAATCTTTCCACCTCCAATTTTGGTCTCCCACTTCTCATTCCCTCTACCTCTGACACAGATATCCTCTTTGTCAATCTTTCCTCACTCATTCTCTCCATGTGACCAAACCATTTCAAAACACTCTCTTCTGCTCTCTCAACCACACTCTTTTTATTACTACACATCTCTCCTACCATTTCATTACTTACTCAATCAAACCACCTCACACCAAATATAGTCTTCAAACATCTCATTTCCAACACATCCACCCTCCTCCGCACAACTATATCTACAGCCCATGCCTCGCAACCATATAACATTGTTGGAACCACTATTCCTTCAAACATACCCATTTTTGCTTTCCAAGATAACGTTCTCGACTTCCGCATATTTTTCAATGCTCTCAGAAATTTCGCCTCCTCCCCCACCCTATGATTCACTTATGCTTTCATGGTTCCATCTGCTGCTAAATCCACTCCCAGATATCTAAAACGCTTCACTTCCTCCAGTTTTTCTCCATTCAAATTTACCTCCCAACTGACTTGTCCCTCAACCCTACTGTACATAATAACCTTGCTCTTATTCACATTTACTCTCAGCTTTCTTCTTTCACACACTTTACCAAACTCAGTCACCAGCTTCTGCAGTTTCTCATACGAATCAGCCACCAGCGCTGTATCATCAGCGAACAACAACTGACTCACTTCCCAAGCTCTCTCATCCACAACAGACTGCATACTTGCCCCTCTTTCCAAAACTCTTGCATTCACCTCCCTAACAACCCCACCCATAAACAAATTAAACAACCATGGAGACATCACACACCCCTGTTGCAAACCAACATTCACCGAGAACCAATCATTTTCCTCTCTTCCTACATGTACACATGCCTTACATTCTCGATAAAAACTTTTCACTGCTTCTAGCAACTTGCCCCCCATACCATATATTCTTAATACTTTCCACAGAGCATCTCTATCAACTCTATCATATGCCTTCTCCAGATCTATAAATCCTACATACAAATCCATTTGCTTTTCTAAGTATTTCTCACATACATTCTTCAAAGCAAACACCTGATCCACACAAACCCTTACCACTTCTGAAACTACACTGCTCTTCCCCAATCTGATGCTCTGTACATGCCTTCACCCTCTCAATCAATACTCTCCCATATAATTTCCCAGGAATACTCAACAAACTTATAACTCTGTAATTTGAGCACTCACCTTTATCCCCTTTGCCTTTGTACAATGGCACTATGCAAGCATTCCTCCAATCCTCAGGCACCTCACAAAGAGTCATACATACATTAAATAACCTTACCAACCAGTCAACAATACAGTCACCCCCTTTTTTAATAAATTCCACTGCAATACCATCCAAACCCGCTGCCTTGCCGGCTTTCATCTTCCGCAAAGCTTTTACTACCTCTTCACTGTTTACAAAACCATTCTCCCAAACCCTCTCACTTTGCACACCACCTCGACCAAAACACCCTATATCTGCCACTCTATCATCAAACACATTCAACCAACCTTCAAAATACTCACTCCATTTCCATCTCACATCACCACTACTTGTTATCACCTCCCCATTGGCCCCCTTCACTGAAGTTCCTATTTGTTCCCTTGTCTTACGCACTTTATTTACCTCCTTCCAAAACATCTTTTTATTCTCCCTAAAATTTAATGATACTCTCTAACCCCAACTCTCATTTGCCCTCTTTTTCACCTCTTGCACCTTTCTCTTGACCTCCTGCCTCTTTCTTCCATAAATCTCCCACTCATTTGCATTATTTCCCAGCAAAAATTGTCCAAATGCCTCTCTCTTCTCTTTCACTAATAATCTTACTTCTTCATCCCACCACTCACTACCCTTTCTAATCTGCCCACCTCCCACGTTTCTCATGCCACAAGCATCTTTTGCACAAGCTATCACTGCTTCCCTAAATACATCCCATTCCTCCCTCACTCCCCTTACCTCCTTTGTTCTCACCTTTTTCCATTCTGTACTCAGTCCCTCCTGGTACTTCCTCACACAAGTTTCCTTCCCAAGCTTACTCACTCTCACCACTCTCTTCACCCCAACATTCTCTCTTCTTTTCTGAAAATCTCTACAAATCTTCACCTTTGCCTCCACAAGATAATGATCAGACATCCCTCCAGTTGCACCTCTCAGCACACTAACATCCAAAAAGTCTCTCTTTCACGCGCCTATCAATTAACACGTAATCCAATAACGCTCTCTGGTCGTCTCTCCTACTTACATACATATACTTATGTATATCTTTCTTTTTAAACCAGGTATTCCCAATCATCAGTCCTCTTTCAGCACATAAATATACATGCTCTTCACCATTTCCATTTACAAAACTGAACACCCCATGTACACCAATTATTCCCTCAACTGCCACATTACTCACCTTTGCATTCAAATCACCCATCACTATAAACTGGTCTCGTGCATCAAAACTACTAACACACTCACTCAGCTGCTCCGAAAACACTTGCCTCTCATGATCTTTCTTCTCATGCCCAGGGGCATATGCACCAATAATTACTCTTGATTAGGAGTTCAGATAATTGTCTTTATTGAAACTTTACAATGCTTAATGTTTCACAGAAGAAATCAGCCTCACAGGTGTAAACAGGTCACAAAGTTTCAAATCCCAGAAAATATGAGTCAATAGATTCTTACATCATGAATGTAAGTTTGAGATTCAACTGATTTTATTTCAGGATCCTGTAAGTGTCTCCTGAGAATTTTATTTTGTCAAATTTCAATTGTAAACACCTTTAAATGTAGGTCCTCACCCCATTCTGATAGAGGGCATCACCCTCCAGGCAACGTGAACAGTCAGGGCAGCAGGAGTTGGGGTTAGGGACACCGTGAGGGCACTGGCGGCACTCCTCGGGGGTGTCACACTTCACGACACCAGCATCACACAAGCACTCCTGTAAAGGCAAACTACAAGATTTCCAGAAAAATACATACTAATAGTAGTGCTCCTTAACTGGCACAATAGCTCCTCTTCCTGGGCACACCAGCTCCTATTTGGAGGAACACCAGCTGCTCTCTGTGAGCACAAAAGCTCCCTTTCACTGGTACACCAGCACTCCTTTGAGTGTTCACCAGCACAAAGCATAAATCATACACTGACTCTATCAACACTGTGGCACAAGAGCTGACCATCCAGCCAAGATACAGAAGCAGCCAAACTCTACTATGCGAAGATGTCATCTTATTGTGTAAAAAAAGCAAAATTTGTCTGAATTTCACCAAGTATAACACACAAACAGAGCCAAAAAGAATATACATCCTTCATTTTCCATGTATATACAGTTTGAACAATATGACCAAAAGAAACCTACCAAGGAAAAGTTCATTAATCAAACAATTTCCAAGGAGAACCAAAATAAATCTCTAAACCTAGCACTGTATTTACAAAAAAAAACCCAAAAGACATTCAACTCATCCATTGAACACTTGACATACAAACAATGACATGGGGATAAAAGCAGGTATCTACATTGTATTGGTGTGCACCAATGATGATATGATGAATGATATGTAGTCTGGGAGTTTCATGCAGCACTAGACTGAAGATTTATAATGGTTCTAATGTCACACACCATAGTTTAAGTGATATATCAGACAACATCCAATTGTAGGGAGTGTTCTCACCATGTGTACAGCAACAATGAATAGGAAAAGCTCTGAATGTTTCATGCAATATCTACCTGGCAGTGAGCGTTACCCTGTGTCCAGGAGTCCCCATGTGGGTGCATCAAACCAAGGTGATCTGTGCATGGTGGAGTTTCAGGGCACTGGGTGGGACAGCACTCACCCTGCACTGGTAAGGCTCCAGGGCAAGGCGGTGCCCCACACTCTATCGCCTGGCACCTCACCTGCTCCTCCTGTTAAGATCGTAATTTCAGTTGTATTTTCTCCTCAAAAAACCTTCTGAATGTTTCACTGTTGTGATTTAATTCCAATAAAGAATCAGATATATTACTTCTTAAGGGCTTAAGAAAGTTATCAGTCAGAGGCTGCTATCAATTGGAGAGACAAAGAGATAACAAGGGTGGGGTCTGATGGGAAGATACCTGGCAGGAGCAAGAGAGGCAAGGGTTGAAGGAAGGTGTGAAGACCTGGCCTTTGCTGAAGACACGGGAGTCATAATGACACTCGCCAGGGCACATGGGGCAGCACTTGCCTTCCTGCAGAACTGGATCATCACATGCAGGTGAGTGGCACTTCCTCGCCGTACAGCTAACTGTTCCAGACTGCAAGGCAGGATTCAGGAACACGTTATGAACATTTATTCTCTCATTAATCTATTATTCTTTTCACAAACATAAATATTTGATCTGTCTATCCATCTATCTGTCCATCTACTTATCAATCTATCTATCAATCTATTTATCTATCTATCTACTGAATTATCATATCTATTATATTCAATCGCCATCTCCCTCATCAGCAAGGTGGTACAGGGAAACAGATAAGGAATGGCTCAATGCACACATATACACACGTATATACATAAATGCCCATACACACACATATACATACATATAAATTTCAACATATATATATACATATACATACACAGACATATAAAAATACACTCATGTACATATTCATACTTTCTGCCTTCATCCATTCCTGTCACCACCCCGCCACACATGAAATAGCCTCTCTCTTTCTCTCTCTCCCTCTCCCCACCCCCCCTCTCCAGCGAGGTAGCGCCAGGAAAAGATAAAAGAAGGCCACATTCATTCACACTTAGTCTTTAGCTGTCATGTGTAATGCAATGTAACCACAGCTCCCTTTCCACATCCAGGCCCCACAAAACTTTCCATAGTTGACCCCAGACGCTTCACATGTCCTGGTTCAATCCAATGACAGCATGTTGACCCTGGTATACCACATCGTTCCAATTCACTCTATTCCTTGCACGCCTTTCACACTCCTGTATGTTAAGGCCCTGATCGCTCAAAATCTTCTGTCCCTCCGCCTCCACTTTGGTCTCCCACTTCTCCTTCTTACCTCCACCTCTGACACATATATCCTCTTTGTCAAACTTTCCTCACTCATTCTCATCCTTATGTCCAAACCATTTCAATACATCCTCTTATGCTCTCTCAACCACACTCTTTTTGTTACCACACATGTCTCTCACCCTTTCATTACTCACAAGATCAAATCACCTCACACCACATATTGTCCTCAAACATCTCATTTCCAACACATCCACACTCCTCTGCAAACCGTATCTATAGCCCATGTCTCACAACCATATAACACTGTAAGAACCACTATTCCTTCAAACATACCCATTTTTGATCTCTGAGATAATGATGGGGTACACCGGGGTCGAAGTGCTGTTGATGGACTGAACCAGAGCATGTGAAGCGTCTGGGGTAAACCATGGAAAGGTCTGTGGGGCCTGGATGTGGAAAGGGAGCTGTGGTTTCAGTGCATTATACATGACAGCCAGAGACTTACTGTGAACAAATGTGGCCTTTTTGTCTTTTCCCGGCACTACCTCGCTAGAGGAGGAGGAGGCTGAGGTGGGTGCTATTTCATGCATGGCGGGGTGGCAACAGGAGTGAATGAAGGCGGCAAGTATGAATATGTACATGTGTATATATATATGTATATGTCTGTGTATGTATATGTTGAAATGTACATGTTTGTTTATGTGCATGTATGGGGGTGGTGAGAGTAAGTGAGCTTGGAAAGGAGACTTGTGTGAGGATGTACCAGGAGAGACTGAGTACAGAATGGAAAAAGGTGAGAACAATGGAAGTAAGGGGAGTGGGGGAGGAATGGGATGTATTTAGGGAATCAGTGATGGATTGCGCAAAAGATGCTTGTGGCATGAGAAGAGTGGGAGGTGGGTCGATTAGAAAGGGTAGTGAGTGGTAAGATAAAGAAGTAAGATTGTTAGTGAAAGAGAAGAGAGGCATTCGGACGATTTTTGCAGGGAAAAAATGCAATTGAGTGGGAGATGTATAGAAGAAAGAGACAGGAGGTCAAGAGAAAGGTGCAAGAGGTCAAAAAGAGGGCAAATGAGAGTTGGGGTGAGAGAGTATCATTAAATTTTAGGGAGAATAAAAAGATGTTCTGGAAGGAGGTAAATAAAGTGCGTAAGACAAGGGAGCAAATGGGAACTTCAGTGAAGGGCGCAAATGGGGAGGTGATAACAAGTTGTGGTGATGTGAGAAGGAGATGGAGTGAGTATTTTGAAGGTGTGTTGAATGTGTTTGATGATAGAGTGGCAGATATAGGGTATTTTGGTCGAGGTGGTGTGCAAAGTGAGAGGGTTAGGGAAAATGATTTGGTAAACAGAGAAGAGGTAGTAAAAGCTTTGCGGAAGATGAAAGCCGGCAAGGCAGCAGGTTTGAATGGTATTGCAGTGGAATTTATTAAAAAAGGGGGTGACTGTATTGTTGACTGGTTGGTAAGATTATTTAATGTATGTATGACTCATGGTGAGGTGCCTGAGGATTGGCGGAATGCGTGCATAGTGCCATTGTACAAAGGCAAAGGGGATAAGAGTGAGTGCTCAAATTACAGAGGTATAAGTTTGTTGAGTATTCCTGGTAAATTATATAGGAGGGTATTGATTGAGAGGGTGAAGGTATGTACAGAGCATCAGATTGGGGAGGGGCAGTGTGGTTTCAGAAGTGGTAGAGGATGTGTGGATCAGGTGTTTGCTTTGAAGAATGTATGTGAGAAATACTTAGAAAAGCAAATGGATTTGTATGTAGCATTTATGGATCTGGAGAAGGCATATGATAGAGTTGATAGAGATGCTCTGTGGAAGGTATTAAGAATATATGGTGTGGGAGGAAAGTTGTTAGAAGCAGTGAAAAGTTTTTATCGAGGATGTAAGGCATGTGTACGTGTAGGAAGAGAGGAAAGTGATTGGTTCTCAGTGAATGTAGGTTTGCGGCAGGGGTGTGTGATGTCTCCATGGTTGTTTAATTTGTTTATGGATGGGGTTGTTAGGGAGGTGAATGCAAGAGCTTTGGAAAGAGGAGCAAGTATGAAGTCTGTTGTGGATGAGAGAGCTTGGGAAGTGAGTCAGTTGTTGTTCGCTGATGATACAGTGCTGGTGGCTGATTCCTGTGAGAAACTGCAGAAGCTGGTGACTGAGTTTGGTAAAGTGTGTGAAAGAAGAATGTTAAGAGTAAATGTGAATAAGAGCAAGGTTATTAGGTACAGTAGGGTTGAGGGTCAAGTCAATTGGGAGGTAAGTTTGAATGGAGAAAAGCTGTAGGAGGTGGAGTGTTTTGGATATCTGGGAGTGGATCTGGCAGTGGATGGAACCATGGAAGCGGAAGTGAATCATAGGGTGGGGGAGGGATCGAAAATCCTGGGAGCCTTGAAGAATGTGTGGAAGTCGAGAACATTATCTCGGAAAGCAAAAATGGGTATGTTTGAAGGAATAGTGGTTCCAACAATGTTGTACGGTTGCAAGGCGTGGGCTATGGATAGAGTTGTGCGCAGGAGGGTGGATGTGCTGGAAATGAGATGTTTGAGGACAATTGTGTGGTGTGAGGTGGTTTGATTGAGTAAGTAACGTAAGGGTGAGAGAGATGTGTGGAAATAAAAAGAGCGTGGTTGAGAGAGCAGAAGAGGGTGTTTTGAAGTGGTTTGGGCACATGGAGAGAGTGAGTGAGGAAAGATTGACCAAGAGGATATATGTGTCGGAGGTGGAGGGAACGAGGAGAAGTGGGAGACCAAATTGGAGGTGGAAAGATGGAGTGAAAAAGATTTTGTGTGATCGGGGCCTGAACATGCAGGAGGGTGAAAGGCAGGCAAGGAATAGAGTGAATTGGATCGATGTGGTATACCGGGGTTGACGTGATGTCAGTGGATTGAATCAGGGCATGTGAAGCGTCTGGGGTAAACCATAGAAAGTTGTGTGGGGCCTGGATGTGGAAAGGGAGCTGTGGTTTCGGGCATTATTGCGTGACAGCTGGAGACTGAGTGTGAACGAATGGGGCCTTTGTTGTCTTTTCCTAGTGCTACCTCGCACACATGAGGGGGGAGGGGGATGGTATTCCATGTGTGGCGAGGTGGTGATGGGAATGAATAGGGGCAGACAGTGTGAATTGTGTGCATGGGTATATATGTATGTGTCTGTGTGTGTATATATATGTGTGCACTGAGATGTATAGGTATGTATATTTGCGTGTGTGGGCGTATGTGTGTGTACATTGTGTATGGGGGTGGGTTGTGCCATTTAATTAGTCTGTTTCCTTGCGCTACCTCGCAAACGCGGGAGACAGCGACAAAGCAAAATAAATAAAATAAATAAATAAATATATATATATATATATATATATATATATATATATATATATATATATATATATATATATATATATATATTTCTTTCAAACTATTCGCCATTTCCCACGTTAGCGAGGTAGTGTTAAGAACAGAGAACTGGGCCTTTGAGGAAATATCCTCACCTGGCCCCCTTCTCTGTTCCTTCTTTTGGAAAATTAAAAAAAAAAATAATGAGAGGGGAGGATTTCCAGCCCCCCGCTCCCTCCCCTTTTAGTCACCTTCTACGACACGCAGGGAATACGTGGGAAGTATTCTTTCTCCCCTATCCCCAGGGATAATATATATATATATATACAGCGACAAAGTATAAAAAAAAAAAAAAAAAAAAATATATATATATATATATATATATATATATATATATATATATATATATATATATATATAATTTACCAGGAATACTCAACAAACTTATACCTCTGTAATTTGAGCATTCACTCTTATCCCCTTTGCCTTTGTACAATGGCACTATGCACGCATTCCGCCAATCCTCAGGCACCTCACCATGAGTCATACATACATTAAATAACCTTACCAACCAGTCAACAATACAGTCACCCCCTTTTTTAATAAATTCCACTGCAATACCATCCAAACCTGCTGCCTTGCCGGCTTTCATCTTCCGCAAAGCTTTCACTACCTCTTCTCTGTTTACCAAATCATTTTCCCTAACCCTCTCACTTTGCACACCACCTCGACCAAAACACCCTATATCTGCCACTCTATCATCAAACACATTCAACAAACCTTCAAAATACTCACTCCATCTCCTTCTCACATCACCACTACTTGTTATCACCTCCCCATTTGCGCCCTTCACTGAAGTTCCCATTTGCTCCCTTGTCTTACGCACTTGATTGAGAGGGTGAAGGCATGTACAGAGCATCAGATTGGGGAAGAGCAGTGTGGTTTCAGAAGTGGTAGAGGATGTGTGGATCAGGTGTTTGCTTTGAAGAATGTATGTGAGAAATACTTAGAAAAGCAAATGGATTTGTATGTAGCATTTATGGATCTGGAGAAGGCATATGATAGAGTTGATAGAGATGCTCTGTGGAAGGTATTAAGAATATATGGTGTGGGAGGAAAGTTGTTAGAAGCAGTGAAAAGTTTTTATCGAGGATGTAAGGCATGTGTACATGTAGGAAGAGAGGAAAGTGATTGGTTCTCAGTGAATGTAGGTTTGCGGCAGGGGTGTGTGATGTCTCCATGGTTGTTTAATTTGTTTATGGATGGGGTTGTTAGGGAGGTAAATGCAAGAGTTTTGGAAAGAGGGGCAAGTATGAAGTCAGTTGGGGATGAGAGAGCTTGGGAAGTGAGTCAGTTGTTGTTCGCTGATGATACAGCACTGGTGGCTGATTCATGTGAGAAACTGCAGAAGCTGGTGACTGAGTTTGGTAAAGTGTGTGGAAGAAGAAAGTTAAGAGTAAATGTGAATAAGAGCAAGGTTATTAGGTACAGTAGGGTTGAGGGTCAAGTCAATTGGGAGGTAAGTTTGAATGGAGAAAAACTGGAGGAAGTGAAGTGTTTTAGATATCTGGGAGTGGATCTGGCAGCGGATGGAACCATGGAAGCGGAAGTGGATCATAGGGTGGGGGAGGGGGCGAAAATTCTGGGGGCCTTGAAGAATGTGTGGAAGTCGAGAACATTATCTCGGAAAGCAAAAATGGGTATGTTTGAAGGAATAGTGGTTCCAACAATGTTGTATGGTTGCGAGGCATGGGCTATGGATAGAGTTGTGCGCAAGAGGATGGATGTGCTGGAAATGAGATGTTTGAGGACAATGTGTGGTGTGAGGTGGTTTGATCGAGTGAGTAACGTAAGGGTAAGAGAGATGTGTGGAAATAAAAAGAGCGTGGTTGAGAGAGCAGAAGAGGGTGTTTTGAAGTGGTTTGGGCACATGGAGAGGATGAGTGAGGAAAGATTGACCAAGAGGATATATGTGTCGGAGGTGGAGGGAGCAAGGAGAAGAGGGAGACCAAATTGGAGGTGGAAAGATGGAGTGAAAAAGATTTTGTGTGATCGGGGCCTGAACATGCAGGAGGGTGAAAGGAGGGCAAGGAATAGAGTGAATTGGAGCGATGTGGTATACCGGGGTTGACATGCTGTCAGTGGATTGAATCAAGGCATGTGAAGCGTCTGGGGTAAACCATGGAAAGCCGTGTAGGTATGTATATTTGCGTGTGTGGACGTATGTATATACATGTGTATGGGTAGTTGGGCCATTCTTCATCTGTTTTTCTTGCACTACCTCGCTGACGCAGGAAACAGCGATTAAGGATTTATCTATTGTATTATACTTTGTCACTGCCTCCCACATTAGCACAAGGAAACAGACGAAAGAATGGCCCAACCCACCTATAGACACATGCATATACATACACGTCCACACATGCACATATACATAACTATACATTTCAACATATACATATATACACATACATATACATATATATACATGTACATAATTCATACTTGCTGCCCTTATAATAATTTCCTGCAATAGTGAGGTAGCATTAAGAACATACGACTGAGCCTTAGAGGGAATAACCTCACTTGGCCCCCTTCGCTGTTCCTTCTTTTGGAAAAATCAAAAACATGAAAGGAGGATTTCCAGCCCCCCGCTCCCTCCCCTTTTAGTCGCCTTCTACAACATGCAGGGAATATGTGGGAAGTACTCTTTCTCCCCTATCCCCAGCACATTAACATCCCAAAGTCTCTCTTTCGTGCGCCTATCAATTAACACGTAATCCAATAATGCTCTCTGGCCATTTCTCCTACTTACATACATATACTTATGTATATCTCTCTTTTTCAACCAGGTATTCCCAATCACCAGTCCTTTTTCGGCACATAAATCTACAAGCACCTTCACCATTTCCATTCACAACAATGAAGACCTCATGCACACCAATAATTCCCTCAACTGCCACATTACTCACCTTTGCATTCAAATCACCCATCACTATAACCCAGTCTCATGCATCAAAGGTCCTAATTCACTAACTCAGCTGCTCCTAAAACACTTGTCTCTCATGATCTTTCTTTTCATGACCAGGTGCATAGGCACCAATAATCACCAATCTCTCTCCATCCACTTTCAGTTTTACCCACAACAATCTAGAATTTACTTTCTTACACTCTATCACATACTCCCACAACTCCTGCTTCATGAGTATTGCTACTCCTTCTTTAGCTCTTGTCCTCTCACCAACCCTGACTTTACTCCAAAGACTTTCCCAATCCACACTTCTCCTTTAACCTTGAGCTTCATTTCGCTCAGAGCCAGAAAATCCAGGTTTCTTTCCTCTAACAAATTACCTATCTCTCCTTTTTTCTCATCTTGGTTACATCCACACACATAGAGACACCCCAATCTGAGCCTTTGAGGAGGATGAGTACTCCCCACTCAACTCCTTCTCCTGTTTCCCTTTTTAAAAATCTAAATACAAGCAGGTGGGGGGGTTCCAAGACCCCAATCCTGCACCCTTTAGTTTCCTTTTATGGCACGCAGGGAATACGTGGGAAGTATTCTTTCTCCCTTATCCCCAGAGATAATAACAATAATAATAATAATAATAATAATAATAATAATAATAATAATAATAATAATAATATATATACAAATATATATATATATATATATATATATATATATATATATATATATATATATATATATATATATATATTCTTATGAGGCCATGGGGAAAATGAAACACGATAAGTTCCCAAGTGCACTTTCATGTAATAATCACATCATCAGGGGAGACACAAGAGAGAAATATAAGACAGTTGATATACATCGAAGAGATGAAGCTAGGACGCCATTTGGTAAAAATGTTTGCCAAATGGCGTCCTAGCTTTGTCTCTTCGATGTATATCAACTTACTTATATTTCTCTCTTGTGTCTCCCCTGATGATGTTATTATTACGCGAAAGTGCACTTGGGAACTTATCGTGTTTCATTTTCCCGTGGACTCATAGGAATATCTTGATCACACGCAAAATTGTGATCCTTTCCAATATATATATATATATATATATATATATATATATATATATATATATATATATATATATATATTTTTTTTTTTTTTTTTTTTATACTTTGTCGCTGTCTCCCGCGTTTGCGAGGTAGCGCAAGGAAACAGACGAAAGAAATGGCCCCCCCCCCCCATACACATGTACATACACACGTCCACACACGCAAATATACATACCTACACAGCTTTCCATGGTTTACCCCAGACGCTTCACATGCCTTGCTTCAATCCACTGACAGCACGTCAACCCCTGTATACCACATGACTCCACTTCACTCTATTTCTTGCCCTCCTTTCACCCTCCTGCATGTTCAGGCCCCGATCACACAAAATCTTTTTCACTCCATCTTTCCACCTCCAATTTGGTCTCCCTCTTCTCCTCGTTCCCTCCACCTCCGACACATATATCCTCTTGGTCAATCTCTCCTCACTCATTCTCTCCATGTGCCCAAACCATTTCAAAACACCCTCTTCTGCTCTCTCAACCACGCTCTTTTTATTTCCACACATCTCTCTCACCCTTACGTTACTTACTCGATCAAACCACCTCACACCACACATTGTCCTCAAACATCTCATTTCCAGCACATCCATCCTCCTGCGCACATCTCTATCCATAGCCCACGCCTCGCAACCATACAACATTGTTGGAACCACTATTCCCTCAAACATACCCATTTTTGCTTTCCGAGATAGTGTTCTCGACTTCCACACATTTTTCAAGGCTCCCAAAATTTTCGCCCCCTCCCCCACCCTATGATCCACTTCCGCTTCCATGGTTCCATCCGCTGACAGATCCACTCCCAGATATCTAAAACACTTCACTTCCTCCAGTTTTTCTCCATTCAAACTCACCTCCCAATTGACTTGACCCTCACCCCTACTGTACCTAATAACCTTGCTCTTATTCACATTTACTCTCAACTTTCTTCTTCCACACACTTTACCAAACTCAGTCACCAGCTTCTGCAGTTTCTCACATGAATCAGCCACCAGCGCTGTATCATCAGCGAACAACAACTGACTCACTTCCCAAGCTCTCTCATCCCCAACAGACTTCATACTTGCCCCTCTTTCCAGGACTCTTGCATTTACCTCCCTTACAACCCCATCCATAAACAAATTAAACAACCATGGAGACATCACACACCCCTGCCGCAAACCTACATTCACTGAGAACCAATCACTTTCCTCTCTTCCTACACGTACACATGCCTTACATCCTCGATAAAAACTTTTCACTGCTTCTAACAACTTGCCTCCCACACAGAGACTGTGTACAGAATGGAAGAAGGTGAGAACAATGGAAGTAAGGGGAGTGGGGGAGGAATGGGATGTATTTAGGGAATCAGTGATGGATTGCGCAAAAGATGCTTGTGGCATGAGAAGAGTGGGAGGTGGGCTGTTTAGAAAGGGTAGTGAGTGGTGGGATGAAGAAGTAAGAGTATTAGTGAAAGAGAAGAGAGAGGCATTTGGACGATTTTTGCAGGGAAAAAATGCAATTGAGTGGGAGAAGTATAAAAGAAAGAGACAGGAGGTCAAGAGAAAGGTGCAAGAGGTGAAAAAAAGGGCAAATGAGAGTTGGGGTGAGAGACTATCAGTAAATTTTAGGGAAAATAAAAAGATGTTCTGGAAGGAGGTAAATAGGGTGCGTAAGACAAGGGAGCAAATGGGAACTTCAGTGAAGGGCGTAAATGGGGAGGTGATAACAAGTAGCGGTGATGTGAGAAGGAGATGGAATGAGTATTTTGAAGGTTTGTTGAATGTGTCTGATGACAGAGTGGCAGATATAGGGTGTTTTGGTCGAGGTGGTGTGCAAAGTGAGAGGGTTAGGGAAAATGATTTGGTAAACAGAGAAGAGGTAGTAAAAGCTTTGCGGAAGATGAAAGCCGGCAAGGCAGCAGGTTTGGATGGTATTGCAGTGGAATTTATTAAGAAAGGGGGTGACTGTATTGTTGACTGGTTGGTAAGGTTATTTAATGTATGTATGACTCATGGTGAGGTGCCTGAGGATTGGCGGAATGCGTGCATAGTGCCATTGTACAAAGGCAAAGGGGATAAGAGTGAGTGCTCAAATTACAGAGGTATAAGTTTGTTGAGTATTCCTGGTAAATTATATGGTAGGGTATTGATTGAGAGGGTGAAGGCATGTACAGAGCATCAGATTGGGGAAGAGCAGTGCGGTTTCAGAAGTGGTAGAGGATGTGTGGATCAGGTGTTTGCTTTGAAGAATGTATGTGAGAAATACTTAGAAAAGCAAATGGATTTGTATGTAGCATTTATGGATCTGGAGAAGGCATATGATAGAGTTGATAGAGATGCTCTGTGGAAGGTATTAAGAATATATATATATATATATATATATATAAATATATATATATATTTTTATTTTATTTATATTTTATTATATATATATATATATATATATATATATATATATATATATATATATATATATATATATATATATATATATATAAGTCAATTGGGAGGTAAGTTTGAATGGAGAAAAACTGGAGGAAGTAAAGTGTTTTAGATATATGGGAGTGGATCTGGCAGTGGATGGAACCATGGAAGCGGAAGTGAATCATAGGGTGGGGGAGGGGGCAAAAATCCTGGGAGCCTTGAAGAATGTGTGGAAGTCGAGAATATTATCTCGGAAAGCAAAAATGGGTATGTTTGAAGGAATAGTGGTTCCAACAATGTTGTATGGTTGCGAGGCGTGGGCTATGGATAGAGTTGTGTGCAGGAGGGTGGATGTGCTGGAAATGAGATGTTTGAGGACAATATGTGGTGTGAGGTGGTTTGATCGAGTAAATAATGTAAGGGTAAGAGAGATGTGTGGAAATAAAAAGAGCGTGGTTGAGAGAGCAGAAGAGGGTGTTTTGAAATGGTTTGGGCACATGGAGAGAATGAGTGAGGAAAGATTGACCAAGAGGATATATGTGTCGGAGGTGGAGGGAACGAGAAGTGGGAGACCAAATTGGAGGTGGAAAGATGGAGTGAAAAAGATTTTGAGTGATCAGGGCCTGAACATGCATGAGGGTGAAAGGCGGGCAAGGAATAGAGTGAATTGGATCGATGTGGTATACCAGGGTCGACGTGCTGTCAATGGATTGAATCAGGGAATGTGAAGTGTCTGGGGTAAACCATGGAAAGTTGTGTGGGGCCTGGATGTGAAAAGGGAGCTGTGGTTTCGGGCATTATTGCTTGACAGCTAGAGACTGAGTGTGAACAAATGGAGCCTTTGTTGCCTATTCCTAGCGCTACCTTGCACACATGAGGGGGGGAGGGGGATGGTATTCCATGTGTGGCGAGGTGGCGATGGGAATGAATAAAGGCAGACAGTGTGAATTGTGTGCATGTGTATACATGTATGTGTCTGTGTGTGTATATATATGTGTACATTGAGATGTATGGGTATGTATATTTGCATGTGTGGACATGTATGTATATACATGTGTATGGAAGTGGGTTGGGCCATTTCTTTCGTCTGTTTCCTTGCGCTACCTCGCAACCGCGGGAGACAGCGACAAAGCAAAATATAAATAAATAAAATATATATATATATATATATATATATATATATATATATATATATATATATATTTTTTTTTACTATTCGCCATTTCCCGCATTAGCGAGGTAGCGTTAAGAACAGAGGACCGGGCCTTTGAGGGAATATCCTCACCTGGCCCCCTTCTCTATTCCTTCTTTTGGAAAATTAAGAAAAAAATGAGAGGGGAGGATTTCCAGCCCCCCGCTCCCTTCCCTTTTAGTACCTTTTCTTATACTTTGTTGCTGTCTCCAGCGTTTGTGAGGTAGCGCAAGGAAACTGACGATAGAATGGCCCAACCCACCCGCATACACATGTATATACATACACATCCACACATGCACAAATACATACCTGTACATCTCAACATATACATAATTATACACACACACAGACATATACATATATACATATGTACATAATTCATACTGTCTGCCCTTATTCATTCCTACTGCCACTGCATGTATGCGAGGTAATGCTAGGAAAAGGCAACAAAGGCCACATTCGTTCACATTCAGTCTCTAGCTGTCATGTAATAATGCACCGAAACCACAGCTCCCTTTCCACATCCAGGCCCAACAGAACTTTCCATGGTCTACCCCGGATGCTTCACATGCCCTGGTTCAATCCAATGACAGCACGTCGACCCAGGTATACCACATTGTTCCAATATACTCTATTCCTTGAACGCCTTTCACCCTCCTGCATGTTCAAGCCCCAATCACTCAAAATCTTTTTCACTGCATCTTTCCACCTCCAATTTGGTCTCCCACTTCTCCTCATTCCCTCCACCTCTGACACATATATCCTCTTTGTCAATCTTTCCTCTCTCATTCTCTCCATGTGACCAAACCATTTCAAAACACCCCCTTCTGCTCTCTCAACCACACTCTTTTTACCACCACACATATCTCTTACCCTTTCATTACTTACTCGATCAAACCACCTCACACCACACATTGTCCTCAAACATCTCATTTCCAGCACATCCACCCTCCTGCGCACAACTCTATCTATAGCCCTCACCTCGCAACCATATATCATTGTTGGAACCACTATTCCTTCAAACATACCCATTTTTGCTTTCCAAGATAACATTCTCGACTTCCACACATTCTTCAACACTCCCAGAACTTTCGCCCCCTCCCCCACCCTATAATTCATTTCCGCTTCCATGGTTCTATCCACTGCCAAATCCACTCCCAGATATCTAAAACACTTCACTTCCTCCAGTTTTTCTCCATTCAAACTTACCTCCCAATTGACTTGTCCCTCAACCCTACTGTACCTAATAACCTTACTCTTGTTCACATTTACTCTCAGCTTTCTTCTTTCACACACTTTACCAGACTCAGTCACCAGCTTCTGCAGTTTCTCACATGAATCAGCCACCAGCGCTGTATCATCAGCGAACAACAACTGACTCACTTCCCAAGCTCTCTCATCCACAACAGACTGCATACTTGCCCCTGTTTCCAAAACTCTTGCATTCACCTCTCTAACAACCCCATCCATAAACAAATTAAACAACCATGGAGACATCACGCACCCATGCTGCAAACCGACATTCACTGAGAGCCAATCACTTTCCTATCTTCCTACTCGTCCACATGCCTTACATCCTTAGTGATGAAGTAAAAAGGGGATGGAGTAAGTATCTTGAAGGACTGCTGATTGAGTTCAATTATACGGTGACCAGATTTAGGATGTTTTCGTCGGGGTCAAATGTGAAATGAAAGAGTCAAGGAGAGTGGTTTGGTAAAGAATGGAGAAGTGATGTATGCCTTGTATTGATGGTTGGTTAGTAAGGATTTTCAATGTATGTATGGATCATGCCTGAAGATTGGCAGAATGAATGTGCAGTACCAATGTATAAAGGCTAGGGTGATAAAAGTGGTGACTGAGAGAGTGATGGCATGCACAGAACATCAGACTGGGGAGGACTCATATGGTTTCATGAATGGTATAGGATGTGTGGATCAGGTGTTTGCTTTAAATAAAAGAATGTGTGCGAGAAATATCAAGAGAAACAGAGAGATGTGTATATGGCATTTGTGGATCAGGAGAAGGCTTATGATAAGGTTGAGAGAGATGCCTTGTGGAAGGTGCTAAGAATATATAGAGAGTGGAAGGAAAGCTGACAGCAGCAGGGAGAAGTTTTTTCAGAGATGTAAAGCTTGTGTATGCATAGGAAGAAAGGAGCATTAGTGTTGCCAAGTGAAGATCACCATGGCCGATTAATTTGTTTATGGATGGGGTGGTGAGAAAGGTAAATGCAAGAGTCTTGGAGAGAGGAGTAAGCATGCAATCTGTTGGGGATGTGGGGGCCCAGGGAGCAAGCCAGCTGTTTGCTGATGACTCAGCACTATTGGCAGATTAGAATGAAAAACTGCAAAAGTTGGAGACTGAGTTTGGAAATATGCACTAAAGGAGGAAGTTGAGAGTAAATGTGAATAAAAGTAAGGTTATCAGATTTAGCAAGGTAGAGGAATAGGTTGATTTGGGTGTGAGTTTGAATAGAGAAAAACTGGAGGAAGAAGCGTTTTAGATATCTGGGGGTGGTCATCATAGTATATGGAACCATGGAAGCAGAAGGGAGTCATGTGGGAGGTGAGCAGTTGAAGGTTCTATGAGCAGTGAAGGATTTGACGAAAGAGAGGTTGTTATGTGGGAGGGCAAAAATGGGTATATTTGAAGGTACAGTCTATCTATCTATCTATATCTCTGATGCCTGTTCCCTCTGGGAACTCTCTCAAGGGATAGGCCCCGGCAAAAGAGTCTCCATTACTGGTGAAACTCCAGTGCCACTTCTTAGCTTTTACTGCCTCACCCTTAACAGGCCACTAGCAGAGGGCAACTCTAGTGCAGTGTTTCCACAGGCTCTTATGTACTGTTCATAATGACACAATGTGTCTACCATATGTTGCTGCCTAATCCTCTAACCCTTTACTTCTACCTAATGCTCCTGCCTAGCATTCCTACTCCTACTTCTACCTAGTGCTTCTACTTAATGCTCCTACCTACTACTTCTATCTAATGCTCCTGCCATTCTGCCAAAATACAGGGCTAGCGCATAGCACTCACTACAAGGAAAATGAGATGAGAAGTTGCCTAGTGTTATGTGTGACACAGAGATTGCATGTTTGTGGACAGAATGCCAGCAGTCGGAGTGTGCATGAGACAGAAAGAAAAGACAGCTACCAGGGTCAGAGGAATGCAACTTGACAAACACTGAAGTGCTGGCTCACTATGCAGGCATCACTAACCCTACCAATACCCAGATGAGTAGTACAGTAATATACTTTCCTGGTTTGTGGCAACTACAAACAACTACTTACCATATAGTAGTCACAACAATAATATAACATAAGGTATTGGAAATGTTTGAGGACAATATGTATTGTGAGGTGGTTTGATAAGTAATTAAAGGGTAAGAGAGGGAGGGGTGGTATTAAAAAGAGTGTCATTTAGAGAGTTAAAGAGGGTTTGCAGAAATGTTCTGGAAATCTGGAGAGAATGAGTGAGGAGAGGTTGACAGATGATTAACATGTCAGAAGTGGAGGGAACGAGGAGCTGGGCGAGACCAAACTGGAAATGGAAGGAGGGAGTGAAAAAGACCTTGAGTGATAAGGGCCTGAACATGCAGGAGGGTAAAAGGCATGTACTGGAAAGAATAAATTGGAATGATGTGGTAAAGGAGGGTTAACATGCTGTCAATGGACTGTAATGGCCGAGGGAAACCACGGAAAGGTCCGAGAGGTCTGGTTATGGATAGGGAGCTCTGGTTTTGGTGAATTACATATGACAATGAGAGAGTGGATAAGGACAAATGCAGTCATTGTTTGTCTGTTCCTGGTGCTACCTCACTAATATAAATATACCAGTGAGGTTTCACTAAACCACTCCATGGCAACATTCACAGAGGAAATGGCTTTGCTCGTGACCTGGCAGGTGCAGGAGAGGCAGGGGGTGACCAGCTTGGTGTGGCCATGCAGGATGAGGTCCCCATGGTAATGGCAGTGGTGGCACACAGGGCAGCATTCCCCAGGGGGTACTGCAGGGTTGTGACACGGGGGGTTTGCACACTCCAATGTATAGCACTGCTTCTCACCCTGGGGAAGGAGGGGTACACATTATGGTTTGATAGGTTCAGCAGGGCACTAGTGCAAGGAAGGAGCAAAAGATGAAAACTTCACCCTCAGGGAATAAGTTAGAATATATCACTAATACTCAGATGCAATAACTTGATTATGACTGAAAAATTTTGATACCCACTGGAAAGGTTAAATGCCCACTAAAGACAACAAGAAGGCTTCACATGTTGACAACTGATCATAGGGTGGGTTCAGATGCTCACTAGTGACCACAGGTAGAGTTCAGATGCCATCTAGTGACCACCGGCAGGGTTCAAGTCCCCACTAGTGACCACAGGTAGGGTTGATTCTCTTCAGTAACCACTGATAGAGTTCAGATCCCCACTTGTGACCACCACAAATATAGTTCGGATTCCTACTAATGACCAAAAATAGGTTTCAGATCCCTACTAGTGACTACAGGTTGTGTTCAGATCCCCACTAGTGCCCATAGATATGGTTCAGACCCCTATTAATGACCACAGATATAGTTCAGATGCTCATTACTTATCACAGGAAGGGAACACATGCCTCAACTGACACGAAAGGCTTGGACATCTATCTTTTTATGTAAACATGTCTGCATGACCTTATGATCATGTGAAACAGGCAGGTGTCAGGTGATCATAAAAATAAACGTGGCTGTATATTCCTGGTAATATCATAGAGTACAATAAAAATGCCAAATAATTTAGTATGAATTCATATTGAACACAACAAAAAGTTAACCAGTGATTAAAATCATACAGTAAAAAGGAAGAAAATAATCTATATGAAGTATATACATATATATCTATCTTTTTTTTTCTTTCAAGCTATTCGCCATTTCCCGCGTTAGCGAGGTAGCGTTAAGAACAGAGGACTGGGTCTTTGAGGGAATATCCTCACCTGGCCCCCTTCTCTGTTTCTTCTTTTGGAAAATTAAAAAAAAATGAAAGGGGAGGATTTCCAGCCCCCTGCTCACTCCCCTTTTAGTCGCCTTCTACGACATGCAGGGAATATGTGGGAAGTATTCTTTCTCCCCTATCCCCAGGGATGACATATAATTTTTTTTTTTTTTTTTGCTTTGTCGCTGTCTCCCGCGTTTGCGAGGTAGCGCAAGGAAACAGATAAAAGAAATGGCCCAACCCCCCCCCCCATACACATGTATATACATACGTCCACACACGCAAATATACATACCTACACAGCTTTCCATGGTTTACCCCAGACGCTTCACATGCCCTGATTCAATCCACTGACAGCACGTCAACCCCGGTATACCACATCGATCCAATTCACTCTATTCCTTGCCCTCCTTTCACCCTCCTGCATGTTCAGGCCCCGATCACACAAAATCTTTTTCACTCCATCTTTCCACCTCCAATTTGGTCTCCCACTTCTCCTCGTTCCCTCCACCTCCGACACATATATCCTCTTGGTCAATCTTTCCTCACGCATTCTCTCCATGTGCCCAAACCATTTCAAAACACCCTCTTCTGCTCTCTCAACCACGCTCTTTTTATTTCCACACATCTCTCTTACCCTTACATTAATTACTCGATCAAACCACCTTACACCACATATTGTCCTCAAACATCTCATTTCCAGCACATCCACCCTCCTGTGCACAACTCTATCCATAGTCCACGCCTCGCAACCATACAACATTGTTGGAACCACTATTCCTTCAAACATACCCATTTTTGCTTTCCGAGTTATAATGTTCTCGACTTCCACACATTCTTCAAGGCTCCCAGGATTTTCGCCCCCTCCCCCACCCAATGATCCACTTCCACTTCCATGGTTCCATCTGCTGCCAGATCCACTCCCAGATATCTAAAACACTTTACTTCCTCCAGTTTTTCTCCATTCAAGCTTACCTCCCAATTGACTTGACCCTCAGCCCTACTGTACCTAATAACCTTGCTCTTATTCACATTTACCCTTAACTTTCTTCTTTCACACACTTTACCAAACTCAGTCACCAGCTTCTGCAGTTTTTCACATGAATCAGCCACCAGCACTAGTATCATCAGTGAACAACAACTGACTCACTTCCCAAGCTATCTCATCCACAACAGACTTCACACTTGCCCCTCTTTCCAAAACTCTTGCATTCACCTCCCTAACAACCCCATCCATAAACAAATTAAACAACCATGGAGACATCACACACCCCTGCCGCAAACCTACATTCACTGAGAACCAATCATTTTCCTCTCTTCCTACACGTACACATGCCTTACATCCTCGATAAAAACTTTTCACTGCTTCTAACAACTTGCCTCCCACACCATATATTCTTAATACCTTCCACAGAGCATCTTTATCAACTCTATGATATGCCTTCTCCAGATCCATAAATGCTACATACAAATCCATTTGCTTTTCTAAGTATTTCTCACATACATTCTTCAAAGCAAACACCTGATCCACACATCCTCTACCACTTCTGAAACCACACTGCTCTTCCCCAATCTGATGCTCTGTACATGCCTTCACCCTCTCAATCAATACCCTCCCATATAATTTACCAGGAATACTCAACAAACTTATACCTCTGTAATTTGAGCACTCACTCTTATCCCCTTTGCCTTTGTACAATGGCACTATGCACGCATTCCGCCAATCCTCAGGCACCTCACCATGAGTCATACATACATTAAATAACCTTACCAACCAGTCAATAATACAGTCACCCCCTTTTTTATTAAATTCCACTGCAATACCATCCAAACCTGCTGCCTTGCCGGCTTTCATCTTCCGCAAAGCTTTCACTACCTCTTCTCTGTTTACCAAATCATTTTCCCTAACCCTCTCACTTTGCACACCAACTCGACCAAAACACCCTATATCTGCCACTCTATCATCAAACACATTCAACAAACCTTCAAAATACTCACTCCATCTCCTTCTCACATCACCACTACTTGTTATCACCTCCCCATTTGCGCCCTTCACTGAAGTTCCCATTTGCTCCCTTGTCTTATGCACTTTATTTACCTCCTTCCAGAACATCTTTTTATTCTCCCTAAAATTTAATGATACTCTCTCACCCCAACTCTCATTTGCCCTCTTTTTCACCTCTTGCACCTTTCTCTTGACCTCCTGTCTCTTTCTTTTATACATCTCCCACTCAATTGCATTTTTTCCCTGCAAAAATCGTCCAAATGCCTCTCTCTTATCCCCAGGAATATATATATATATATATATATATATATATATATATATATATATATATATATATATATATATATATATATATATGGGGCCCACTGAAAGTTGATGGGGAGAGATGGGTGATTATTGGTGCATATGCACCTGGGCATGAGAAGAAAGATCATGAGAGGCAAGTGTTTTGGGAGCAGCTGAATGAATGTGTTAGTGGTTTTGATGCACGAGACCGGGTTATAGTGATGGGTGATTTGAATGCAAAGGTGAGTAATGTGGCAGTTGAGGGAATAATTGGTATACATGAGGTGTTCAGTGTTGTAAATGGAAATGGTGAAGAGCTTGTAGATTTATGTGCTGAAAAAGGACTGGTGATTGGGAATACCTGGTTTAAAAAGCGAGATATACATAAGTATACGTATGTAAGTAGGAGAGATGGCCAGAGAGCATTATTGGATTACGTGTTAATTGACAGGCGCGCGAAAGAGAGACTTTTGGATGTTAATGTGCTGAGAGGCGGAACTGGAGGGATGTCTGATCATTATCTTGTGGAGGCTAAGGTGAAGATTTGTATGGGTTTTCAGAAAAGAAGAGTGAATGTTGGGGTGAAGAGGGTGGTGAGAGTAAGTGAGCTTGGGAAGGAGACTTGTGTGAGGAAGTACCAGGAGAGACTGAGTACAGAATGGAAAAAGGTGAGAACAATGGAAGTACGGGGGAGTGGGGGAGGAATGGGATGTATTTAGGGAAGCTGTGATGGATTGCGCAAAAGATGCTTGTGGCATGAGAAGAGTGGGAGGTGGGTTGATTAGAAAGGGTAGTGAGTGGTGGGATGAAGAAGTAAGATTATTTGTGAAAGATATATTTTTTTTTTTTTTTTGCTTTGTCGCTGTCTCCCGCGTTTGTGAGGTAGCGCAAGGAAACAGACGAAAGAAATGGCCCAACCCACCCCCATACACATGTATATACATACGTCCACACACACAAATATACATACCTACACAGCTTTCCATGGTTTACCCCAGACGCTTCACATTCCTTGATTCAATCCACTGACAGCACGTCAACCCCGGTATACCACATCGATCCAATTCACTCTATTCCTTGCCCTCCTTTCACCCTCTTGCATGTTCAGGTCCCGATCACACAAAATCTTTTTCCCTCCATCTTTCCACCTCCAATTTGGTCTCCCTCTTCTCCTCGTTCCCTCCACCTCCGACACATATATCCTCTTGGTCAATCTTTCCTCACTCATTCTCTCCATGTGCCCAAACCATTTCAAAACACCCTCTTCTGCTCTCTCAACCACGCTCTTTTTATTTCCACACATCTCTATTACCCTTACGTTACTTACTCGATCAAACCACCTCACACCACACATTGTCCTCAAACATCTCATTTCCAGCACATCCATCCTCCTGCGCACAACTCTATCCATAGCCCATGCCTCGCAACCATACAACATTGTTGGAACCACTATTCCTTCAAACATACCCATTTTTGCTTTCCGAGATAATGTTCTCGACTTCCACACATTCTTCAAGGCTCCCAGAATTTTCGCCCCCTCCCCCACCCTATGATCCACTTCCACTTCCATGGTTCCATCCGCTGCCAGATCCACTCCCAGATATCTAAAACACTTTACTTCCTCCAGTTTTTCTCCATTCAAACTCACCTCCCAATTGACTGATATATTGAAAGATATATATATATATATATATATATATATATATATATATATATTATCCCTGGGGATAGGGGATTAAGAATACTTCCCACGTATTCCCTGCATGTCGTAGAAGGTGACTAAAAGGGGAGGGAGCGGGGGGGGCTGGAAATCCTCCCCTCTCATATTTTTTCTTTTTTTTTTCCAAAAGAAGGAACAGAGGGGGCCAGGTGAGGATATTCCAAAAAAGGCCCAGTCCTCTGTTCTTAACGCTACCTCGCTAACACGGGAAATGGCGAATAGTTTAAAAGAAAAAAAAAATATATGTATATTTGGACGATTTTTGCAGGGAAAAAATGCAAGTGAGTGGGAGATGTATAAAAGAACGAGACAGGAGGTCAAGAGAAAGGTGCAAGAGGTGAAAAAAAGGGCAAATGAGAGTTGGGGTGAGAGAGTATCATTAAATTTTAGGGAGAATAAAAAGATGTTCTGGAAGGAGGTAAATAAAGTGCGTAAGACAAGGGAGCAAATGGCAACTTCAGTGAAGGGCGCAAATGGGGAGGTGATAACAAGTAGTGGTGATGTGAGAAGGAGATGGAGTGAGTATTTTGAAGGTTTGTTGAATGTGTTTGATGATAGAGTGGCAGATATAGGGTGTTTTGGTCGAGGTGGTGTGCAAAGTGAGAGGGTTAGGGAAAATGATTTGGTAAACAGAGAAGAGGTAGTGAAAGCTTTGTGGAAGATGAAAGCCGGCAAGGCAGCAGGTTTGGATGGTATTGCAGTGGAATTTATTAAAAAAGGGGGTGACTGTATTGTTGACTGGTTGGTAAGGTTATTTAATGTATGTATGACTCATGGTGAGGTGCCTGAGGATTGGCGGAATGCGTGCATAGTGCCATTGTACAAAGGCAAAGGGGATAAGAGTGAGTGCTCAAATTACAGAGCATTTAACTTTCTAAAATGGGAAACAGAAGAAGGAGTCGCGCGGGGAGTGCTCATCCTCCTCGAAGGCTCAGAGTGGGGTGCCTAAATGTGTGTGGATGTAACCAAGATGTGAAAAAAGGAGAGATAGGTAGTATGTTTGAGGAAAGGAACCTGGATGTTTTGGCTCTGAGTGAAACGAAGCTCAAGGGTAAAGGGGAAGAGTGGTTTGGGAATGTCTGGGGAGTAAAGTCAGGGGTTAGTGTGAGGACAAGAGCAAGGGAAGGAGTAGCAATACTCCTGAAACAGGAGTTGTGGGAGTATGTGATAGAGTGTAAGAAAGTAAATTCTCGATTATTATGGGTAAAACTGAAAGTTGATGGAGAGAGGTGGGTGATTATTGGTGCATATGCACCTGGGCATGAGAAGAAAGATCAAGAGAGGCAAGTGTTTTGGGAGCAGCTGAATGAGTGTGTTAGTGGTTTTGATGCACGAGACCGGGTTATAGTGATGGGTGATTTGAATGCAAAGGTGAGTAATGTGGCAGTTGAGGGAATAACTGGTATACATGGGGTGTTCAGTGTTGTAAATGGAAATGGTGAAGAGCTTGTAGATTTATGTGCTGAAAAAGGACTGATGATTGGGAATACCTGGTTTAAAAAGCGAGATATACATAAGTATACTTATGTAAGTAGGAGAGATGGCCAGAGAGCGTTATTGGATTACGTGTTAATTGACAGGCGTGCGAAAGAGAGACTTTTGGATGTTAATGTGCTGAGAGGTGCAACTGGAGGGATGTCTGACCATTATCTTGTGGAGGCTAAGGTGAAGATCTGTATGGGTTTTCAGAAAAGAAGAGTGAATGTTGGGGTGAAGAGGGTGGTGAGAGTAAGTGAGCTTGAGAAGGAGACCTGTGTGAGGAAGTACCAGGAGAGACTGAGTACAGAATGGAAAAAGGTGAGAACAATGGAAGCAAGGGGAGTGGGGGAGGAATGGGATGTATTTAGGGAATCAGTGATGGACTGCGCAAAAGATGCTTGTGGCATGAGAAGAGTGGGAGGTGGGTTGATTAGAAAGGGTAGTGAGTGGTGGGATGAAGAAGTAAGAGTATTAGTGAAAGAGAAGAGAGAGGCATTTGGACGATTTTTGCAGGGAAAAAATGCAATTGAGTGGGAGATGTATAAAAGAAAGAGACAGGAGGTCAAGAGAAAGGTGCAAGAGGTGAAAAAAAGGGCAAATGAGAGTTGGGGTGAGAGTATCATTAAATTTTAGGGAGAATAAAAAGATGTTCTGGAAGGAGGTAAATAAAGTGCGTAAGACAAGGGAGCAAATGGGAACTTCAGTGAAGGGCGCAAATGGGGAGGTGATAACAAGTAGTGGTGATGTGAGAAGGAGATGGAGTGAGTATTTTGAAGGTTTGTTGAATGTGTTTGATGATAGAGTGTCAGATATAGGGTGTTTTGGTCAAGGTGGTGTGCAAAGTGAGAGGGTTAGGGAAAATGATTTGGTAAACAGAGAAGAGGTAGTGAAAGCTTTGTGGAAGATGAAAGCCGGCAAGGCAGCAGGTTTGGATGGTATTGCAGTGGAATTTATTAAAAAAGGGGGTGACTGTATTGTTGACTGGTTGGTAAGGTTATTTAATGTATGTATGACTCATGGTGAGGTGCCTGAGGATTGGCGGAATGCGTGCATAGTGCCATTGTACAAAGGCAAAGGGGATAAGAGTGAGTGCTCAAATTACAGAGGTATAAGTTTGTTGAGTATTCCTGGTAAATTATATGGGAGGGTATTGATTGAGAGGGTGAAGGCATGTACAGAGCATCAGACTGGGGAAGAGCAGTGTGGTTTCAGAAGTGGTAGAGGATGTGTGGATCAGGTGTTTGCTTTGAAGAATGTATGTGAGAAATACTTAGAAAAGCAAATGGATTTGTATGTAGCATTTATGGATCTGGAGAAGGCATATGATAGAGTTGATAGAGATGCTCTGTGGAAGGTATTAAGAATATATGGTGTGGGAGGAAAGTTGTTAGAAGCAGTGAAAAG
This sequence comes from Panulirus ornatus, assembly GCF_036320965.1. Taxonomy (NCBI): domain Eukaryota; kingdom Metazoa; phylum Arthropoda; class Malacostraca; order Decapoda; family Palinuridae; genus Panulirus; species Panulirus ornatus. Next base: position 28,639,347 of record NC_092232.1, on the reverse strand, counting down.
TTTTTATCGAGGATGTAAGGCATGTGTACGTGTAGGAAGAGAGGAAAGTGATTGGTTCTCAGTGAATGTAGGTTTGCGGCAGGGGTGTGTGATGTCTCCATGGTTGTTTAATTTGTTTATGGATGGGGTTGTTAGGGAGGTAAATGCAAGAGTTTTGGAAAGAGGGGCAAGTATGAAGTCTGTTGGGGATGAGAGAGCTTGGGAAGTGAGTCAGTTGTTGTTCGCTGATGATACAGCGCTGGTGGCTGATTCATGTGAGAAACTGCAGAAGCTGGTGACTGAGTTTGGTAAAGTGTGTGGAAGAAGAAAGTTAAGAGTAAATGTGAATAAGAGCAAGGTTATTAGGTACAGTAGGGTTGAGGGTCAAGTCAATTGGGAGGTGAGTTTGAATGGAGAAAAACTGGAGGAAGTGAAGTGTTTTAGATATCTGGGAGTGGATCTGGCAGCGGATGGAACCATGGAAGCGGAAGTGGATCATAGGGTGGGGGAGGGGGCGAAAATTCTGGGGGCCTTGAAGAATGTGTGGAAGTCGAGAACATTATCTCGGAAAGCAAAAATGGGTATGTTTGAAGGAATAGTGGTTCCAACAATGTTGTATGGTTGCGAGGCGTGGGCTATGGATAGAGTTGTGCGCAGGAGGATGGATGTGCTGGAAATGAGATGTTTGAGGACAATGTGTGGTGTGAGGTGGTTTGATCGAGTGAGTAACGTAAGGGTAAGAGAGATGTGTGGAAATAAAAAGAGTGTGGTTGAGAGAGCAGAAGAGGGTGTTTTGAAGTGGTTTGGGCACATGGAGAGAATGAGTGAGGAAAGATTGACCAAGAGGATATATGTGTTGGAGGTGGAGGGAACGAGGAGAAGAGGGAGACCAAATTGGAGGTGGAAAGATGGAGTGAAAAAGATTTTGTGTGATCGGGGCCTGAACATGCAGGAGGGTGAAAGGAGGGCAAGGAATAGAGTGAATTGGAGCGATGTGGTATACCGGGGTTGACGTGCTGTCAGTGGATTGAATCAAGGCATGTGAAGCGTCTGGGGTAAACCATGGAAAGCTGTGTAGGTATGTATATTTGCGTGTGTGGACGTATGTATATACATGTGTATGGGGGGGGGGGGTTGGGCCATTTCTTTCGTCTGTTTCCTTGCGCTACCTCGCAAACGCGGGAGACAGCGACAAAGTATAAAAAAAAAAAAAAAAGTTTGTTGAGTATTCCTGGTAAATTATATGGGAGGGTATTGATTGAAAGGGTGAAGGCATGTACAGAGCATCAGATTGGGGAAGAGCAGTGTGGTTTCAGAAGTGGTAGAGGATGTGTGGATCAGGTGTTTGCTTTGAAGAATGTATGTGAGAAATACATAGAAAAGCAAATGGATTTGTATGTAGCATTTATGGATCTGGAGAAGGCATATGATAGAGTTGATAGAGATGCTCTGTGGAAGGTATTAAGAATATATGGTGTGGGAGGCAAGTTGTTAGAAGCAGTGAAAAGTTTTTATCGAGGATGTAAGGCATGTGTACGGGTAGGAAGAGAGGAAAGTGATTGGTTCTCAGTGAATGTAGGTTTGCGGCAGGGGTGTGTGATGTCTCCATGGTTGTTTAATTTGTTTATGGATGGGGTTGTTAGGGAGGTAAATGCAAGAGTTTTGGAAAGAGGGGCAAGTATGAAGTCTGTTGGGGATGAGAGAGCTTGGGAAGTGAGTCAGTTGTTGTTCGCTGATGATACAGCGCTGGTGGCTGATTCATGTGAGAAACTGCAGAAGCTGGTGACTGAGTTTGGTAAAGTGTGTGGAAGAAGAAAGTTAAGAGTAAATGTGAATAAGAGCAAGGTTATTAGGTACAGTAGGGTTGAGGGTCAAGTCAATTGGGAGGTGAGTTTGAATGGAGAAAAACTGGAGGAAGTGAAGTGTTTTAGATATCTGGGAGTGGATCTGGCAGAGGATGGAACCATGGAAGCGGAAGTGGATCATAGGGTGGGGGAGGGGGCGAAAATTCTGGGGGCCTTGAAGAATGTGTGGAAGTCGAGAACATTATCTCGGAAAGCAAAAATGGGTATGTTTGAAGGAATAGTGGTTCCAACAATGTTGTATGGTTGCGAGGCGTGGGCTATGGATAGAGTTGTGCGCAGGAGGATGGATGTGCTGGAAATGAGATGTTTGAGGACAATGTGTGGTGTGAGGTGGTTTGATCGAGTGAGTAACGTAAGGGTAAGAGAGATGTGTGGAAATAAAAAGAGCGTGGTTGAGAGAGCAGAAGAGGGTGTTTTGAAGTGGTTTGGGCACATGGAGAGAATGAGTGAGGAAAGATTGACCAAGAGGATATATGTGTTGGAGGTGGAGGGAACGAGGAGAAGAGGGAGACCAAATTGGAGGTGGAAAGATGGAGTGAAAAAGATTTTGTGTGATCGGGGCCTGAACATGCAGGAGGGTGAAAGGAGGGCAAGGAATAGAGTGAATTGGAGCGATGTGGTATACCGGGGTTGACGTGCTGTCAGTGGATTGAATCAAGGCATGTGAAGCGTCTGGGGTAAACCATGGAAAGCTGTGTAGGTATGTATATTTGCGTGTGTGGACGTATGTATATACATGTGTATGGGGGGGGGGTTGGGCCATTTCTTGCGTCTGTTTCCTTGCGCTACCTCACAAACGCGGGAGACAGCGACAAAGTATAATAAAAAAAAAAATAATATACATATATATATATATATATATATATATATATATATATATATATATATATATATATATATATTTTTATACTATTCGCCATTTCCCGTGTTAGTGAAGTAGCATTAAGAACACAGGACTGAGCCCTTGAGGGAACATCCTCACTTGGCCCCCTTCTCTGTTCCTTCTTTTGGAAAATCAAAAACAAGAGGGGAGGATTTCCAGCCCCCCCGCTCCCTTCCCTTTTAGTTGCCTTCTATGACACGCAGGGAATACGTGAGAAGTATTCTTTCTCCCTTATCCCCAGGGATATATATGTATATATATAGGGGGCCAGATGAGGATATTCCCTCAAAGGCCCAGTCCTCTGTTCTTAACGCTACCTCGCTAACGCGGGAAATGGCGAATAGTATGAAAGAGATATATATATATATATATATATATATATATATATATATATATATATATATATATATATATATAAATAAATAAATAAACAAGGGAGACAGCGACAAAGCAAAAAAAAAATATATATATATATATATATATATATATATATATGTTTTTTTTTTTTTTTTTTTTTTTTTTTTTTTTTTTTTTTTTAATTTGTCGCTGTCTCCCGCGTTTGCGAGGTAGCGCAAGGAAACAGACGAAAGAAATGGCCCAACCCCCCCCCCCATACACATGTACATACACACGTCCACACACGCAAATATACATACCTACACAGCTTTCCATGGTTTACCCCAGACGCTTCACATGCCCTGATTCAATCCACTGACAGCACGTCAACCCCTGTATACCACATGGCTCCAATTCACTCTATTCCTTGCCCTCCTTTCACCCTCCTGCATGTTCAGGCCCCGATCACACAAAATCTTTTTCACTCCATCTTTCCACCTCCAATTTGGTCTCCCTCTTCTCCTCGCTCCCTCCACCTCCGACACATATATCCTCTTGGTCAATCTTTCCTCACTCATTCTCTCCATGTGCCCAAACCATTTCAAAACACCCTCTTCTGCTCTCTCAACCACGCTCTTTTTATTTCCACACATCTCTCTCACCCTTACGTTACTTACTCGATCAAACCACCTCACACCACACATTGTCCTCAAACATCTCATTTCCAGCACATCCATCCTCCTGCGCACATCTCTATCCATAGCCCACGCCTCGCAACCATACAACATTGTTGGAACCACTATTCCTTCAAACATACCCATTTTTGCTTTCCGAGATAATGTTCTCGACTTCCACACATTTTTCAAGGCTCCCAAAATTTTCGCCCCCTCCCCCACCCTATGATCCACTTCCGCTTCCATGGTTCCATCCGCTGACAGATCCACTCCCAGATATCTAAAACACTTCACTTCCTCCAGTTTTTCTCCATTCAAACTCACCTCCCAATTGACTTGACCCTCACCCCTACTGTACCTAATAACCTTGCTCTTATTCCCATTTACTCTTAACTTTCTTCTTCCACACACTTTACCAAACTCAGTCACCAGCTTCTGCAGTTTCTCACATGAATCAGCCACCAGTGCTGTATCATCAGCGAACAACAACTGACTCACTTCCCAAGCTCTCTCATCCCCAACAGACTTCATACTTGCCCCTCTTTCCAGGACTCTTGCATTTACCTCCCTAACAACCCCATCCATAAACAAATTAAACAACCATGGAGACATCACACACCCCTGCCGCAAACCTACATTCACTGAGAACCAATCACTTTCCTCTCTTCCTACACGTACACATGCCTTACATCCTCGATAAAAACTTTTCACTGCTTCTAACAGCTTGCCTCCCACACCATATATTCTTAATACCTTCCACAGAGCATCTCTATCAACTCTATCATATGCCTTCTCCAGATCCATAAATGCTACATACAAATCCATTTGCTTTTCTAAGTATTTCTCACATACATTCTTCAAAGCAAACACCTGATCCACACATCCTCTACCACTTCTGAAACCGCACTGCTCTTCCCCAATCTGATGCTCTGTACATGCCTTCACCCTCTCAATCAATACCCTCCCATATAATTTACCAGGAATACTCAACAAACTTATACCTCTGTAATTTGAGCACTCACTCTTATCCCCTTTGCCTTTGTACAATGGCACTATGCACGCATTCCGCCAATCCTCAGGCACCTCACCATGAGTCATACATACATTAAATAACCTTACCAACCAGTCAACAATACAGTCACCCCCTTTTTTAATAAATTCCACTGCAATACCATCCAAACCTGCTGCCTTGCCGGCTTTCATCTTCCGCAAAGCTTTTACTACCTCTTCTCTGTTTACCAAATCATTTTCCCTAACCCTCTCACTTTGCACACCACCTCGACCAAAACACCCTATATCTGCCACTCTGTCATCAGACACATTCAACAAACCTTCAAAATACTCATTCCATCTCCTTCTCACATCACCGCTACTTGTTATCACCTCCCCATTTACGCCCTTCACTGAAGTTCCCATTTGCTCCCTTGTCTTACGCACCCTATTTACCTCCTTCCAGAACATCTCTTTATTCTCCCTAAAATTTACTGATAGTCTCTCACCCCAACTCTCATTTGCCCTTTTTTTCACCTCTTGCACCTTTCTCTTGACCTCCTGTCTCTTTCTTTTATACTTCTCCCACTCAATTGCATTTTTTCCCTGCAAAAATCGTCCAAATGCCTCTCTCTTCTCTTTCACTAATACTCTTACTTCTTCATCCCACCACTCACTACCCTTTCTAAACAGCCCACCTCCCACTCTTCTCATGCCACAAGCATCTCTTGCGCAATCCATCACTGATTCCCTAAATACATCCCATTCCTCCCCCACTCCCCTTACTTCCATTGTTCTCACCTTTTTCCATTCTGTACACAGTCTCTCCTGGTACTTCCCCACACAGGTCTCCTTCCCAAGCTCACTTACTCTCACCACCTTCTTCACCCCAACATTCACTCCTCTTTTCTGAAAACCCATACTAATCTTCACCTTAGCCTCCACAAGATAATGATCAGACATCCCTCCAGTTGCACCTCTCAGCACATTAACATCCAAAAGTCTCTCTTTCGCACGCCTGTCAATTAACACGTAATCCAATAACGCTCTCTGGCCATCTCTCCTACTTACATAAGTATACTTATGTATATCTCGCTTTTTAAACCAGGTATTCCCAATCATCAGTCCTTTTTCAGCACATAAATCTACAAGCTCTTCACCATTTCCATTTACAACACTGAACACCCCATGCATACCCATTATTCCCTCAACTGCCACATTACTCACATGTATATATATATATATATATATATATATATATATATATTTATTTATATTCATTTATATTGCTTTGTCGCTGTCTCCCGCATTTGTGAGGTAGCGCAAGGAAACAGACAAAAGAAAATGGCCCAACCCACCCCCATACACATGTATATACATACATGTCCACACACGCAAATATACATACCTATACATCTCAATGTACACATATATATACACACACAGACACATACATATATACCCATGCACACAATTCACACTGTCTGCCTTTATTCATTCCCATCGCCACCTCGCCACACATGGAATACCATCCCCCTCCCCCCTCATGTGTGCGAGGTAGCGCTAGGAAAAGACAACAAAGGCCCCATTCGTTCACACTCAGTCTCTAGCTGTCATGCAATAATGCCCGAAACCACAGCTCCCTTTCCACATCCAGGCCCCACACAACTTTCCATGGTTTACCTCAGACGCTTCACATGCCCTGATTCAATCCACTGACAGCACGTCGACCCCAGTATACCACATCGATCCAATTCACTCTATTCCTTGCCCGCCTTTCACCCTCCTGCATGTTCAGGTCCCGATCACACAAAATTTTTTTCACTCCATCTTTCCACCTCCAATTTGGTCTCCCACTTCTCCTAGTTCCCTCCACCTCCGACACATATATCCTCTTGGTCAATCTTTCCTCACTCATTCTCTCCATGTGCCCAAACATTTCAAAACACCCTCTTCTTCTCTCTCAACCACGCTCTTTTTATTTCCAGACATCTCTCTTACCCTTACATTACTTACCCGATCAAACCACCTCACACCACACATTGTCCTCAAACATCTCATTTCCAGCACATTCACCCTCCTGCACACAACTCTATCCATAGCCCACGCCTCACAACCATACAACATTGTTGGAACCACTATTCCTTCGAACATACCCATTTTTGCTTTTGGAGATAATGTTCTCGACTTCCACACATTCTTCAAGGTTCCCAGGGATTTTCGCCCCCTCCCCCACCCTATGATTCACTTCCGCTTCCATGGTTCCATCCGCTGCCAGAACCACTCCCAGATATCTAAAACACTTTACTTCCTCCAGTTTTTCTCCATTCAAACTTACCTCCCAACTGACTTGACCCTCAACCCTACAGTACCTAATAACCTTGCTCTTATTCACATTTACTCTTAACTTTCTTCTTTCACACACTTTACCAAACTCAGTCACCAGCTTCTGCAGTTTCTCACATGAATCAGCCACCAGCGCTGTATCATCAGCGAACAACAACTGACTCACTTCCCAAGCTCTCTCATCCACAACACACACACACACATATATATATATATATATATATATATATATATATATATATATATATATATATATATATATATATATATATATATTTTTTTTTCATACTATTCGCCATTTCCCGTGATAGCGAGGTAGCGTTAAGAACAGAGGACTGGGCCTTTGAGGGAATATCCTCACCTGGCCCCCTTCTCTGTTCCTTCTTTTGGAAAATTAAAAAAAAACGAGAGGGGAGGATTTACAGCCCCCCGCTCCCTTCCCTTTTAGTCGCCTTCTACGACACGCAGGGAATACGTGGGAAGTATTCTTTCTCCCCTATCCCCATGGATATATATATATATATATATATATATATATATATATATATATATATATCTTTCATTCCAGTCATACAGCTCCCCTCCCATTATTAGCAGTTAAACTTAAACAACAGGAAAGATACTCGCATCCTGGTACAGTTCTGTTCACCTGCAGACGACCTATACATAGGCACAGACTTGCTCTCTTGTTGGGTGACTCACACGAACCTGGGTTGCTGCTCAACTGTAAGGTGACCCTCAGGTTGCAGGGGTGTTGCTCATCTGAGCTTCTAATTTCGGATGTTGCCCACCTGGGGTCCCACTCCCTTGCTCACCTGGAGTCCTGCTCAAGTCCTACTCACTTGGGGTTCTATTCATCTGGGGTGCTACTCAACTGTGGGTCCTTCTTACCTATGATATTGCTTACCAGGGGTTCTGCCCACCAAAAATATTGCTCTTCTGGGGCAATGTTCACATGGGATGTTGCTCATCTATGGTCCCTTTCATGTAAAATAATGCTTACCTGGGGTGTTGCCGAACTAGGGCTCTGTTCACCTGAGTTACTGCTTACCTTAGCACAGCGACAGTGGGTGCAGGGGTCTGTCTGCCAGGTGTCTCCCTCGCTGGTGTCGACACAGCTACTACAGGAGGCACAGCACTCACCTGACGGAGTCATGTATTCCTTATGTAACCACATCTGGTTTTCTGAGCACTTTTCACATGTACAACAGTAAGGAAGCTAGTGAGGACACTGCAGTGTACGATAAGTCATGAATTTAACAGATGACCAGATGCTCTCCATATGATAGTATTTTATCATGGCCAAAATACAGTTTTAATATGAACATGAATGATTAGCATACACTAGTAAGACTCAAATCTGAATGTAGTCTTCCTTTAACTACCTAAACACTTCAAAGTTATCTGTTTCATCATCTCTCTTGACCCTGAGGCTGCCTCAGCCTCGTCTCTCTTTAAGCAGTTAACTGTGACAAAAAAACTTTTCTTCTCCATGGTACACTCTTGACCACACAACCAGATCAGACCACTCTGGACACAACCATACTGTTACCCTGTTAACAAGGCATAATTCCGTTTTTTTGTCTTCTCTTGTGATATCCTTCTCTAAATATGTCCACCTTGTAATATGATAACTCATGCATTAATAACCCTTCTCAATTGTATAATAGGGACCCCTCTGGACCAGTGATAGTCTGATTCAAACAAAAATCAATCAAATGTGATTCTGATCAAGTCACACGGACCAGTCATGGGAATGTATGAGAGAGCAGCAAGACGGTGTGCACAGGTCAACCAACCTGGGCGATGGGAAGCATCTGGACAGGAGAGGAGTGGGCAGACGACCGTCATACACATGACAGAGCCGGCATCGCAGTGGCACTTCTGGCAAGGATCCTCTGTCAGGACGGTCTGGCCCTCAGCCACCACCTCGCCCTCATACAAGCATCCTGTAGCATCCCACAGGCACCCATGGCAAGGAGAGCCATGCATCGGCCATCCATCAGTCATGGAGGAGGGCAATATTGACATTAGTCATTAAGGAAGGTAATACTGACATCAGTTATGGAGGAAGGTAATACTGACATCAGTCATGGAGGAAGGTAATACTGACATCAGTCATGGAAGAAGGTAATATTGACATCAGTCATGGAGGAAGGTAACATTGACATCAATCAAGGAGGAAGGTTATATTGACATCAGTCATGGAGGAAGGTAATATTGGCATCAGTCATGGAGGAAAGTAATACTGACATCAGTCATGGAGGAAGGTAATATTGACATCAGTCATGGAGGAAGGTAATATTGACATCAGTCATGGAGGAAGGTAATACTGACATCAATCAAGGAGGAAGGTTATATTGACATCAGTCATGGAGGAAGGTAATATTGGCATCAGTCATGGAGGAAGGTAATATTGACATCAGTCATGGAGGAAGGTAATATTGACATCAGTCATGGAGGAAAGTAATACTGACATCAGTCATGGAGGAAGGAAATATTGACATCAGTCATGGAGGAAGGTAATATTGACATCAGTCATAGAGGAAGCCAATATTGACATCAGTCATAAAGGAAAGTAATATCAACATCAGTCATGGAGGAAGGCAATACTGTCATCAGTCACAGAAGAAGTCAATACTGACATCAGTCATGGAGGAAAGTAATATTAACATCAGTCATGGAGGAAGGCAATACTGACATCAGTCATGGAGGAAGGTAATACTGACATCAGTCATGGAGGAAGGTAATATTGACATCAATCATAGAGGAAGTCAATATTGACATCAGTCATAGAGGAAAGTAATATTGACATCAGTCATGGAGGAAGGTAATAACATCAGTCCTGGAGGGAGGTAATAATGACACCAGTCATAGAGGAAGTCAATAATGACATCAGTCATGGAGGAAAGTAGCACTGACATCAGTCATAGAGGAAGGTAATATTGACATCAGTCATGGAGGAAAGTAACACTGACATCAGTCATGGAGGAAGGTAATATTGACATCAGTCATGGAGGAAGGCTATATTGACATCAGTCATGGAGGAAGGTAATACTGACATCAGTCATAGAGGAAAGTAATCTTGACATCAGTCATGGAGGAAGGCTATACTGACATCAGTCAAGGAGGAAGGTAATATTGACATCAGTCACAGAGGAAAGTAATATTGACATCAGTCATGGAGGAAGGTAATACTGACATCAGTCATGGAGGAAAGTAATATTGACATCAGCCATGGAGGAAGGTAATACTGACATCAGTCACAGAGGAAAGTAATATTGGCATCAGTCATGGAGGAAGGTAATAAAGACATCAGTCATGGAGGAAGGTAATATTGACATCAGTCATGGAGGAAGGTAATATTGACATCAGTCATGGAGGAAGGTAATACTGACATCAGTCATGGAGGAAGGTAATATTGACATCAGTCATGGAGGAAGGTAATACTGACATCAGTCATGGAGGAAGGCTATACTGACATCAGTCATGGAGGAAAGTATTATTGACATCAGTCATGGAGGAAAGTAATATTGACATCAGTCATGGAGGAAGGTAATATTGACATCAGTCATGGAGGAAGGTAATAAAGACATCAGTCATGGAGGAAGGTAATACTGACATCAGTCATGGAGGAAGGTAATAAAGACATCAGTCATGGAGGAAGGTAATACTGACATCAGTCATGGAGGAAAGTAATATTGACATCAGTCATGGAGGAAAGTAATATTGACATCAGTCATGGAGGAAAGTAATATTGACATCAGTCATGGAGGAAAGTAATATTGATATCAGTCATGGAGGAAAGTAATATTGACATCAGTCATGGAGGAAAGTAATATTGACATCAGTCATGGAGGAAGGCTATACTGACATCAGTCATGGAGGAAAGTAATATTGACATCAGTCACAGAGGAAAGTAATATTGACATCAGTCATGGAGGAAGGTAATAAAGACATCAGTCATGGAGGAAAGTAATACTGACATCAGTCATGGACGAAGGTAATATTGACATCAGTCATGGAGGAAGGTAATATTGACATCAGTTATGGAGGAAGGTAATATTGACATCAGTCAAGGAGGAGAGTCATATTGACATCAGTCATGGAGGAAGGCAATACTGACATCAGTCAAGGAGGAAGGTAATATTGACATCAGTCATTGAGGCAGGTAATATTGACATCAGTCATGGAAGAAGGTAATACTGACATCAGTCATGGAGGAAGGTAATACTGACATCAGTCATGAAGGCAGGTAACATTGACATCAGTCATGGAGGAAGGTAATATTGACATCAGTCATTGAGGCAGGTAATATTGACATCAGTCATGGAAGAAGGTAATACTGACATCAGTCATGGAGGAAGGTAATATTGACATCAGTCATGAAGGCAGGTAACATTGACATCAGTCATGGAGGAAGGTTATATTAAGTTACAGAGTTTTTCATACAAATATAAACGGAAGTTGGTACATCAAGGGGCATGATGGAAGAATCATTGTTTCTGTCTAAATGATCATATGAAAAAAGTTATTCATTTATCATACATACTAGTATACACAGTATATTGTCATATACATGCCAGTGTAATACAGTATACAAACCAGTATAAGGCCATCCACTAAACACACGGGAATGAGATTCCTGCTGGTCCTAACAGGCTAACAGATCACATGCTGACATTGGAGCACTACTCCTGAATCAAAAGTTGTTGGAGTGTGTGATAGAGTGTACGTAAGTCAATTCTAGAGCAATTTGGGTAAAAAATGAAGGTGGATGGTAAGAGATGTGTGATTATCAGTTATTATCCAACTGGCTAGGAGAAGAAAGATCATGAGAGGCATGTGTTTTTGGAGTAGCTGAGCGTGTGTGTCAGTAGTTTTGATGTAAGAGACCGGGTATTACTGATGGGTGATTTAAATGCGAAGGAAAGTAACGTGGCAGTTGAAGGTATAATCTGTAAGACATGTGGCGTTCAGTGTCATGAATGGAAATGGTGGTGAACAGCTTGTGAAGTGGTGTGCTGGAAAAGGACTGGCGATCCAGAAGACCTAGTTTAAAATGAGGGACATACGCAAGAAGGATTATGTGAGAAGGAAAGATGGTCAGCGGGCATTATTGGAGTACATGTCAATTGACAGACATTTAAAAGAGAGACTTTTGGACGTAAATTTGCTGAAAAGTGCAGTTGGTGGGGCATTTGTAAAGGTTTTCAGAAAAGAGGAACCAATGTCGGTGAGAAGAGGGTGGCGATAGTAAGTGAGCTTGGAAAAGACTTGTATGCAGAAATGCCAGGAGAGATTGACCGCAGAATGGCAAAAGGTGAGAGCAAATGAAGTAAGGGGAGTGGAATAGGAATTGTGTGTATTTAGGGATGCAGTGATGGCATGTGCATGAGATGCATGTGACATGCAAAAGGTGGGAGATGGACAGATTAGAAAGGGTAGTGGGTGGCGGGATGAAGAACTAAATTTGCTATTAAAAGATAAAATAGAGGCATCTAGGCGGTACTTACGAGGAAGGAATGCAAAGGATTGATGGATGAATAAAAAAAAAACCGCAGGAGGTCAAGGAAGATGCAGGGATTGAAAAAGAGGGCAAATGAGAGCTCGGGTGGGCAAGTATTGAAAAAACTTTTGGGAGAATAAGATGATGTTTTAGAAGAAGGTAAATTATGCACGAAAAATACAACAAATAGGTACATCAGTAATGGAGGCAAAAGAAGTGATAACAAGGACTGAGGAAGTGAGGAGGAGGTGGAGTGAGTATATGAAGGATTGTTAAATGTGTTTGAGGACAGAGTGGCAGACATAAGATGTTTTGGTCGGGTGGTATGCAAAGTGAGAAAGTCATGTAGAGTGGTTTGATGAAGAGAGAAGGGGGTGGTGAAAGCCTTGCATAAGATGAAATATGGCAAGGCAGCTGGAGTGGAGGGTATTGCAGTTGAAATTAAGAAAAGGGGTGAACGTGTTGGAGATTAGTTGGTAAGGATTTTCAGTTTAAGTATGGATCAGGCGAAGTGCCTGAGGATTGGCGGGATGCATGTATAATGCCACTATGTAAAAGCAATGGGGGATAAAGGTGAGTGATCAAACTACAGAGGTATAAGGTTGAGGAGTATACCTGGTAAACTGTATGGGAGGGACTTAAACGAGAGGGTGAATTCACGTACATTATATTGGGAGAAGCAGAGTGGTTTTAGGAGAGGAAAAGAATGTGCGGCTCTGAAGTTTGCTTCAAAGAATATATCTGAGAAATACTCAACGAAAAAGATGGATTTAATGTGGCTTTTGTGGATCTGGGAAAAGCATATGATAGGTTGGTAGAGATGCCTTGTGGGAGGTCTTAAGAATATACGGAGCGGCAGGAAAGCTGCATGAAGCAGTGCAAGTTTTTATCGAAGTTCTAAGGCTTGTGTACAAGTGGGAAGACAGGAGAGTGAATGGTTCCAGGTAAAGATTGGTCTGCAGCAAGGGTGTGTGATGTCACCATGGTTGTTCAGTTTGTTTGTGGATGGGATCGTGAGAGAGTTAAGGCTAAAGTCATGGAGAGATAGGCGATTATCTAGTCTGTAGGGGATGTGAGGGCCTGGGAAACGAATAAGTAGTTGTTTGCTGATGATACAGCAGTGGTGGCAGATTCATGTGAGAATCTGCAGAAGATGGCGACAGAGTTTGGAAAAGTGTATGAAAGGAGAAAAGTGAAAATTAATGCGAATAAAAGCGAGGTTATTAGGTTTAGTTGGATTGAGGAACAGGTTAGTTGGGGTGTGAATTTGAATGGAGAAATTCAAAGAAGTGAAATGTTTTAGAAACCTGGAAGTGGACATGGCAGCAACGGAACCACAGAAGCGGAAGTGAGTCACTGTTGGGTAGGGGAGAAAGTTCTGGGATCGCTGAAAAATAGGCGGTGAGAGATGACGTCATTTGAGAGATCAAAAATGGGTATGTTTGAAGGAATAGTTGTCGCAACAATATTGTATGGATGCAAGGAAGGGGCTATAGATAAGGTGTTCGGAGTAGGGTGGATGTTTGAGGACAATATGTGGAGTGAGGTGGTTTGATGGAATAAGCTATGAAGGGTGAGAGATGCTTGGTAACAAAAAGTGTGATGGAGAAAGCAGAAGAGGGTGTAATGAAATAGTTTGAACATATGAAAAGTGAGTGTAGAAAGGTTGCCAAAGAGGATATTTGTGTCTGAAATGGAAGGAACAAGGAGAATTGCGAGACCAAACTAGAGATGGAAGGATGGAATGAAAAAGGTTTTGAGCAATCAGGGCCTGAACATGCTAAAGGGCGAAAGGCATGCATGGGATAGAGTGAACTGGAACGATGTGGTATACTGGGGTTGACTTGCTATCAAAGGACTGAACCACGGAATTTGAAGCATCTGGGGTAAGCCATGGAAAGGCCTGTGAGGCCTGGATGTGGTAGGGAGCTGTGGTTTCGGTGCATCACACATGACGGCTAGAAACTGAGTGTGAATAAATGTGACCTTTCTTCGTGTGTTACTGTCTGCCTCACTGATCTGGGAACCTATAATAATAATAATAAAAATTATGTTTTTTCTATTATACTTTGTAGCTGTCTCTGCGTTAGTGAGGTAGCAAGGAAACAGACGAAAGAATGGCCCAACCCACCCACATACACATGTGTATGTGTATACATACACGTCCACATATACATACCTATACATGTCAACGTATACATACACAGACATATACATATATACACATGTACATAATTCATATTTACCGCCTTTATTCATTCCCGTCGCCACTCCGCCACACATGAAATGACAACCCCCTCCCCCCGCACACGCGCGAGGTAGCGCTAGGAAAAGACAACAAAGGCCGTATTCGTTCACACTCAGTCTCTAGCTGTCATGTATAATGCACCGAAATCATAGCTCCCTTTCCACATCCAGGCCCCACGAAACTTTCCATGGTTTACCCCAGACGCTTCACATGCCCTGGTTCAATCCACTGATAGCAAGTCGACCCCGATATACCACATCGTTCCAATTCACTGCATGTTCAGACCGCGATCGCTCAAAATCTTTTTCACTCCATCCTTCCACCTCCAATTTGGTCCCCCACTTCTCCTCGTTCACTTCACCTCTGACACATATATCCTCTTTGTCAATCTTTCCTCACTCATTCTCTCCATGTGGCCAAACCATTTCAAAACACCCTCTTCTGCCCTCTCAACCACACTTTTTATTACCACACCTCTCTCTTACCCATTCATTATTTACTCGATCAAACCACCTCTCACCACTTATTGTCCTCAAACATCTCATTTCCAACACATCCACCCTCCTGCGCACAACTCTATCCATAGCCCACGCCTCGCAACCATATAACATTGTTGGAGCCACTATTCCTTCAAACATACCCATTTTTGCTTTACGAGATAATGTTCTCACCTTAAACACATAGCTTTAACGCTTTCAGAACTTTCGCCCCTTCCCCCATCCTGTAACTCACTTCCGCTTCCATGGTTCCACCCGCTGCTAAATCCACTCCCAGACATCTAAAACACTTAACTTCCTCCAGCTTTTCTCCATTCAAACTTACCACCCAATTGACTTGTCCCTCAACCCTACTGTACCTAATAACTTTGCTTTTATTCCCATTTACTCACAGATTTCTTCTTTCACACACGTTACAAAATTAGTCACTAGCTTCTGCAATTTCTCACCCGAATCAGCCACCAGCGCTGCATCATCAGCGAACAACAGCTGACTCACTTCCTAGGCCCTCTCATCCACAACAGACTGCATACTTGCCCCTCTCTCCAAAACTCATGCATTCACCTCCCAAACAACCCCATCCATAAACAAATTAAACATCCATGGAGACATATCGCACCCCTGCCGCAAACCGACATTCACTGAGAACCAATCACTTTCTTCTCTTCCTACTCGTACACATGCCTTACATCCTCGATAAAAACTTTTCACTGCTTCTAGGAACTTGCCTCCCCCACCATACATTCTTAATACCTTCCACAGAGCATCTGTATCAATTCTATCGTATGCCTTCTCCAGATCCATAAATGCTGCATACAAGTCCATTTGTTTTTCTAAGAATTTTTCACATACATTCTTCAAAGCAAACACCTGATCTACACATCCTCTGCCACTTCTGAAACAACACTGCTCTTCCCCAATCTGATACTCTGTACATGACTTCACCCTCTTAATCTATAGCCTCTCATATAATTTCCCAGGAATACTCAACAAACTTATATCTCTGTAATTTGAACAATCACCTTTATCCCCTTTGCCTTTGTACAATGGCGCTATGCATGCATTCCGCCAATCCTCAGACACTTCACCATAAGTTATACATACATTAAATATCCTCATCAACCAGTCAACAACACAGTCATTCCCTTTTTAAATGAATTCCACTGCAATACCATCCAAAAACGACGCCCTGCCGGCTTTCATCTTCCGCAAAGCTTTCACTACCTCTTCTCTGTTTACCAAATCATTCTCCCTAACCCTCTCACTTCGCACACCACCTCGATCAAAACACCCTATATCTGCCACTCTATCATCAAACACATTCAACAAACCTTCAAAATACTCACTCTTAACTCCTTCTCACATCACCACTACTTGTTATCACCTCCCCATTAGCCCCCTTCACTAATGTTCCCATTTGTTCCCTTGTCTTACGCACTTTATTTACCTCCTTCCAAAACATCTTTTTATTCTCCCTAAAATCTAATGATACTCTCTCACCCCAACTCTCATTTGCCCTCTTTTTCACCCCTTGCACCTTTCTCTTTACCTTCTGCCTCTTTCTTTTATACATCTCCCAGTCATTTGCACTATTTCCCTGCAAAAATCGTCTAAATGCCGCTCTCTTCTCTTTCACTAATAATCTTAACTTCTTCATCCCACCACTCACTACCCTTTCTAATCTACCCACCTCCCACGCTTCTCATGCCACAAGCATCTTTTGCGCAAGCCATCACTGCTTCCCTACATCCCATTCCTCCCCCATTCCCCTTGCGTCCTTTGCTCTCACCTTTTTCTATTCTGCACTCAGTCTCTCCTGGTACTTTCTCACAAAGGTCTCCTTCCCAAGCTTACTTACTTTCACCACTCTCTTCACCCCAACATTATCTCTTCTTTTCTGAAGACCTCTACAAATCTTCAACTTCGCCTCCACAAGATAATAATCAGACATCTCTCCAGTTGCACCTCTCAGCACATTAACATCCAAAAGTATCTCTTTCGCGCGCCTATCAATTAACACGTAATCCAATAACGCTCTCTGGCCATCTCTCCTACTTAAATAAATATTCTTATATATATCTCTTTTTAAACCAGGTATTCCCATTCACCAGTCCTTTTTCAGAACACAAATGTACAAGCTCTTCACCATTTCCACTTACAACACTGAACACCACATGTACACCAATTATTCCCTCAACTGCCACATTACTCACCTATGCATTTAAATCACCCATCACTATAACCCGGTCTCGTGCATCAAAACTGCTAACATACTCACTCAGCTGTTCCCAAAACACTTGCCTTTCATGATCTTTCTTCTCATGCCAAGGTGCATATGCACCAATAATCACCCATCTCTCTCCATCAACTTTCAGTCTTACCTATATCAATCTATAGTTTACTTTCTTACACTCTGTCACATACTCCCACAACTCGTTTCAGTAGTGCTACTCCTTCCCTTGTTCTTGTCCTCTCACCAACCCCTGACTTTACTCATAAAACATTCCCAAACCACTCTTCCCTTTTATCCTTGAGCTTCGTTTCACTCAGAACCAAAACATCCAGGTTCCTTTCCTCAAACATACTACCTATTTCTCCTTTTTTCTCATCTTGGTTACATCCACACACATTTAGACACCCCAGTCTGAGCCTTCGAGGAGGATGAGCACTCCCCGCGGGACTGTTTCTTCTGTTTCCCCTTTTAGAAAGTTAAAATACAAGGAGGGGAGGGTTTCTAGACCCCCGCTCCCGTCCCCTTTAGTTGCCTTCTATGACACGTGGGGAATGCGTGGAAAGTATTCTTTCTCCCCTATCCCCAGGGACAGTAATGATAACAATAATAATAATAATAATAATAATAATAATAATAATAATAATAATAATAATAATGAAGATAATACGTGGAAGCATTATTATCATTATCTTCGTTATCATTATTATTATTATAATTATTAATTGTAATCAGTACCATAATAATTAAAGTAATGATGATAATATTCATCAAATAGGAAAAAAAGCGTCAAAACCACAAAATTAGAAAAAAAGGCCACGAAAAAGTAAAAAGATTGTCCATGAGATGAGTAAACCTGAAAGTTTGGTAAACCCAGACAGACGTTGCTCACTGAACAAGCCAGCGTCTGGGGCAAGTGAACCACAGTTAAACGATCAGACGAGACAGGATAATCTGCATGATATCATGACAAAATCTCACTCACACGAGAGCATAAGCGGCAGTACAAATGGGACTTGGGGGGGGGGGGATCCAATCCTAAGCCTCTTGTATAAATTGTCAATATTTTTTCAAGATTCTATATATTTCATTCTCCAGTGGCAAATATGTACTTTGAAGTCATCTACATCAAGACCTCATTCAATGCTACTAATGTGGGAACGTTGAAGAATGTGTGGAAGGCGAGAACGTTATCTCAGAAAGCAAAAATGGGTATGTTTGAAGGAATAGTGGTTCCAACAACGTTATATGGTTGCGAGGCGTGAGCTATAGATAGGGTTGTGCAGAGGAGGGTGGATGTGTTGGAAATGAGATGTTTGTGGACAATATGTGGTGTGAGGTGGATTGATTGAGTAAGTATTGAAAGGGTAAGAGATGTGTGTGGTAATAAAAAGAGTGTGGTTGAGAAAGCAGAAGAGGATGTGTTGAAATGGTTTGGTCACATGGAGAGAATGACTGAGGAAAGATTGACCAAGAGGATATATGGGTCAGAGGTGGAGGGAACGAGAAATGGGAGACCAAATTGGAGGTGGAAGGATGGAGTGAAAAAGATTTTGAGCGATCGGGGTCTGAACATGCAGGAGGGTGAAAGGCGTGCAAGGAATAGAGTGAACTGGAACGATGTGGTATATCGGGGTCGACGTGCTGTCAATGGATTGAACCAGGGCATGTGAAGCGTCTGTGGTAAACCATGGTAAGTTTTGTGGGGCCTGGATGTGGAAGCTGTGGTTTCGGTGCATTACACATGACAGCTAGAGACTGAGTGTGAACGAATGTGGCCTTTGTTTTCTTTTCCTAGCGTACCTCGCGCGCACGTGGGGGTAGGGAGGGGTGTCATTTCATGTGTGGTGAGGTGGCAACGGCAATAGATGAAGGCACCATGTATGAATATGTACATGTGTATATACGTATATGTCGATGTATGTATATGTTGAAATGTATAGGTATGTATATGTGCGTGAGGGGGCGTTTATGTATATACATGTGTATGTGGGTGGGTTGGGCCATTCTTTCGTCTGTTTCCTTGCGCTACCTCGCTAACGCGGGAGCCAGCGACAAATTATATATATATATATATATATATATATATATATATATATATATATATATATATATATATATATATAGGTTCAACCGCACCTGTTCTTCGACTGGGCACTGGCATATATTGTATATATCAACAGGTATCAATGTGAGTATATACTGGATATAATAACAGGTATCAATGTGATTATATACTGAGTATATCAACAGGTATCAATGTGAGTATATACTGGATATATTAACAGGTATCAATGCTAGTATATACTGTATATATCAACATGTATCAATGTGAGTATATACTGTATATATCAACAGGTATCAGTGTGAGTATATACTGTATATATCAACAGGTATCAGTGTGAGTATATACTGGATATATCAATTATCAATGCGAGCATATACTGGATACATCAACAGGTACTAATGTGAGTATATATTGGATACATCAACAGGTACTGATGTGAGTATATACTGGATACATCAACAGGTACTGATGTGAGTATATACTGGATATATCAACAGCTATGTGAGTATATATTGGATATATCAACAGGTATCAATGCTAGTTTATACTGTATATATCAACAGGTATCAATGTCAGTATATACTGTATATATCAGCAGGTATCAATGCAAGTATATATTGGATATATCAATTATCAAAGCGAGCATATACTGGATATATCAACAGGTACTGATGTGAGTATATACTGGACACATCAATAGGTACTGATGTGAGTATATACTGTTTATATCAACAGGTATCAATGTGGGTATATACTAGATATATCAACAGGTATCAGTGCGAGTATATACTGTATATATCAGCAGGTATCAATGCAAGTATATACTGGATATATCAGCAGGCATCAATGTGAGTATATACTTGATATATCAAGAAGTATCAATTCGAGTATATACCGGATATATTAACAGGTATCAATACGAGTATATACTGGATATATCAACAGGTATCAATTCTAGTATATACTAGTTATATTAACAGGTTTCAATGTGAGTATATACTGGATATATCAACAGGTATCACTGTGAGTATATACCGGATATATCAACAGGTATCAATGAGAGTTTATACTGCATATATCAACAGGTATCAATGAGAGTTTATACTGCATATATCAACAGGTATCAATGCAAGTGTATACTGGATATATTAACAGGTATCAATGTGGATATATATATTGGATAGATCAACAGGTATCAGTGCGAGTATATACTGGATATATCAACAGGTATCAATGTGAATATATACTGGATATATCAACAGGTATAAATACGAGTATATACTGCATATATCAACAGGTATCAGTGAGTATATACTGGATATATCAACAGGTATCAATGTGAGTATACACTGGATATATTAACAGGTATCAATGCGAGTACATACTGGATATATCAACAGGTATCTGCGAGTGTATACTGGATATATCAACAGGTATCAATGCGAGTATATACCGGATATATCAACAGGTATCAATGTGAGTATATACTGGATATATCAACAGGTATTAGCTCCAGTATATTACAATTTCAAATATCTTTAAAGATGTATATAAATAACTGGACTATATAACTAGATAAGTTATGTTTCTGACACCTGGGTTTCAAGTCCAGAGCTCCATCGTAGGGAGAGGGTCCACGTTTGCGTATTTTTCGGTATCTTAATCTTGGGTTGTAGTTCAGTCGACTTAAAACGTTTTACTTCCACTAATACAAATTGTTTTTAGTGACTGAAATTTGATTTATCTAATTTTTTTTCAGTGTAAGAGATGTTGAAAGAATATTCATTTGACACAAACTTTTAATGCAACCAGTATGATCTATCATTCTTTAAGATTAACGGATCTCTCTCTCTCTCTCTCTCTCTCTCTCTCTCTCTCTCTCTCTCTCTCTCTCTCTAATCCTTACCCCTCCTTCCATCCTCAACACCCACTTGCAAACACATTGCATCAAGACATAAATCTTACCATTCTATTAAACAATGCTCAACAAAAATATAAAAACAAATGTACTACGAAGGCTAAGTAGTGACATGCATGTAAAAATAATCTGTTACAATAAGGCCACAAATATCATTCACCGAAACTGAGTGAGATGCAAAACCCATCGTACTGGGGAAAGACTTGTGCACTATTGGACTTTAATATCAACATTGCGACCAGCACTGGCAACGACATAAGAATGGCAGATATGTACCTGAGAGCCAATACTGGGCCGTCCTACTGTATACACAAACACTCACTCGAATCGTCAATGCCAACCAATGTAAATCTTACATAAAATATATAAAAAGAAATGATCAAACGAAACTGAATACATATGGACAACCCGCTGGACATATAGGCAGAGGCTCTATAACGAGATAACATCGGTATATAACAAACCAATTCTATGGCAAACTTACATATAAACCCAACCATGTTATCGGTGACACTTAACTTTAAAAAAAGGAGTCAATGAATAAACTACACTGATGAGGATGAGGAGGATAAACATGAGTATGATGAGTAATATGATGTCGTCCTCACCGTCATGGCAGCTGGGGCAGCAAGCAGAGGCTGGCGTGACAGGGTGGGTGCACACAGGCTCCGGGCAGGCGGCAGCTGCGCACACGACCTCTCCACCAGTACAGTTGCACACCTCACACTCCCCCGCCGCCCACGACGACCCCACCTCGTGCGGCACACCTGCCTCGTCTAGGCAATCTGTAGAGGGAATCCAATACTCTGTGTCTATCGAGAGGGTACTTGGGACAGTTGATGTCTATGTCTATCTGTACAATGAATAGTTATCAGTAAATCCTAAAAGACTTCGACCCTTACTGATTGTCTACCCATGAAATCATAAGAGCTACGACTGACCTATGAATGGTGAATTTGTTTTTAAACCTTTTAGCAAAACCCTTCAATATTCCTGCGTATCGGCTTCTTTCATATTCTTTATATATTTCAGTTTCTGTTATTTGTCAATCGTGTTCGTTCTGATCATATATCATTAATGCTATATCAATGCAACTATATCGTTGGTTTTCCACTTTTTTTTTTTTTTTTTACTTTTTCTGAACTTCTTGCACAGTTAATGATGCTGTCATCTGTTACTCTTTCTTTCCTTATTTCATCTTAATTCTCGTCACCACAACCTTTCCCAACACCAATCATTAATCTTTTTTATCCGTTTTCTAACAACACTTCCGGTGTAATGATTCCCTTCTTTTGTCAGCGTATGACGGAAGTAAAATTCCACTTCATATTCTGAAATTTGATTTATTATATGGAAACAAAAGAGGGAAGCTATCATGAACTAACTCTTGTTAGGAAAGTCACGCTCTTGTCCAAGATATATCAGCAGTATTTCATTAAAGAATATATAAAACGGATGATATGAATATAGAACACACAAGTTGGGGGTTGGGTTCGAATCCTGGACACGGTAGTCGGCCCACAGCCTAACCCTAAAAGTTTATGCTCCCCTCAGGGGCTGTTGATAAATGTTTACATTGCTTAAGCTGGTGTGTGTGTGCGTGTGTGTGTGTGTGTGTGTGTGTGTGTGTGTGTGTGTTTACTATTTCTATGGCAAGGTGAATGATTTTTACACGTGTTGCCCTTCTTAACCTTGTATATATGTACCATGTCTTTACTCCTGTGTACACACACACACACACACACACACACACACACACACACACACACACACAAACACACACACCAGCCTAAACCAGGTACCCATTTGCTGACTACCATGCCGAAGATTCGAACCCATACAGGGGGGCAACACGAGTGTCAAACCCTTACCCAGTAATACACACACTAAAATTACAAAGTCCTAGCTAGGCTAAAGTCAAACGATATTTGTTCTAAACAATTTTAGCGAGCAACCCAAGAAAAAATATATGTCAAAATCTAAAAAAAACTAAGACAGTTTCACAATCAGAAAAGCAGTTCTGATATCTGCATGTGATAATTATCTACCCATTATATATGAATTCCTGGAACATGACATTAAGCCCTGCATGACAGACCGTGTGTACACTGCAAGTTTATATTCTTCCATTTTTCTCTGATCCTATGTAATGTAACGTTGTCACACTCTGTGTTAGTCGTCCTAGTCTTAGAGAAGACATTTGTACATTGTCAGGACGGTGTGTCATAAAATCAATTTTATATTTTCAAAGTGATTTTTGACAGTGCTAAGATTACTGACGCATCGACTCTGACTGCACATTAGAATGTAAGAAAATGTTAGATGGACGACAATCTGCCACATGCTATTTCAGGCAAGCACTTTAAGTAACGTGAGTCATTTCCAGTCTGCACCGGTGATGGCCAGCTTCTGGATGACAAATAAACAAGATTTCTAAAGCCACTTTACGTTCTGATATAGAAAACGTTCGTTAGCCTTGAGGAAATAACTAAAGACAAACCTACTGTCATTTCATTACTGGCAATATTTTCCACGAAGTTATTATAATCTCCTTTTTCAATGACAAAGAAAATTATAAAAACAAACACTCGTGAAGATGTTATGTGCGACAAGCACCATAGAGCAAAGCACTACAGAGAGCAACTTAGTGTCATATTACATACGAGAATATTTCATGTGTATAAAAGGCAAAGATACGGGTGGGAGGCATTATCATAATATCAAAATAGAACTCTAGTCGGCCTTTATTTGAGTTGTTGGTAAATATGTTGCTGTGCAATATCTGTACAAGAATGGGTTATTTTCTGAGTAAAGAATTCAAATCATTGTTAATAGTTTAAAAAGGAGACACCTATACAATCGTTCGGCAATGAGAACACGATTCCCTGCTTGCTGATGGACAATTAGGCATCACTTATTATACTAATAATACATCTAACAACCTTAAGTATGCTGGTAACGTAGCCCACCGGTATGTTGCACAAGTGTAACGTACCCTTATGATCTGTGGCAATACATCCAGAGTTTTTATAGTATATCATACGAATAAAGCCTAAATATATATATATATATATATATATATATATATATATATATATATATATATATATATATATATATATATATATATATGAACTTGTAAACCACGAAGGAAAAATAAATGGAGGAAAATCATATGCTTAAGCGCTCTGTGTATTTCAACACATCTTCAGAAGCAAATTGTAACAGTTCACAGGAAGAGTTTTTACAGTGATACCAATTAATGTTAACATTTATTAGCATCTCTGTAAAAAGTATACGTATGTAGGTAGGAGAGATGGTCAACGGGCATTATCAAATTACATACTAATTAATCGGCTTGCAAAAGAAAGAATTTTGGATGGAAATGTGCTGAGAGAGGCAGCTGGTGGGATGTCTCATCACTATCCTGTTGAGCCGAAGGAAAGATCAGTAGAGGTTTTCGAAAAAGAAGAGATAATGTCGGGGACAACATAGTGGTGAGAATAAGTGAGCTTGGAAAGATTTGTGGGAAGAAATATAAGGAGAAACTGAGTGCAGAATGGCAAAAGGTGAGGGCAAATATAGTGAGGAGAGTGGGTGAGGAATGGGAGGTATTTAGGGAAGCAGAAGTGGCATGTGTAAGATATACATGTGGCATGCGAAAGGTGGAAAGTGGGCAGATTAGAAAGGTTACCGAGCGGTGGAATGAAGTACAGTTGCTAGTGAAAGAGAAAAGAGAAGCGTTTGAGAGGTACTTAAGAAAGAGTGCAAATGATTGGGAGATGTACAAGAGAAAGCAGCAAGAAGTCGAGGAATGTGCTGGGATGAAAAAGAGGGCAAACGATTTGGAGTGAGCATCATTAAACTTTAGGGAGAATAAACAATGTTTTGGAAGTAGGAAAATGATGTGAGAAAGACAAGAGAACAAATGGGAACATCGGTGAAGGGTGTAAGGGGGGAAGTGCTAATAGGTAGCGATGGAGTGAGGAGATGGAGTAAGATTGTTAGATGTATTTGATGACGGAGCAGCAGATGCAGGCTGTTTTCGTTGGGGTGGTATGCGAAGTGAAAGGGTCATGGAGAGTAGTTTGGGAAAGAGAGGAGGTAATGAAAACCTTGCGGAAGATGAAATCCGGCAAGGCAGCGGGAGTGGACGGTATTGCAGTCGAATTTATGATCACTGATTGTTGAGAAGAGTCATGTTGGTATGCCATGGCTGAAGGCTTTACATAACCACAGTGGCTATGGGTTAGGGCGGGACAGTACCACTAAGTGGGAGTCTACCCGGTACCAGAACTGTGAATCTTCTAAACAGGTACAGCGACTCTATCATCAAAAGAAACGAAATTCATATCAATGGATTCGGTATAGCTTTCTGACCTCGATTCCACCTTCATTTACATTACGTTTGGCTATGTTGGGTTACGTTTGGTCAGGTTTGTTAGCTTGCTATTGCCTTTTCTTTCAAATTCCTCCGTTTTAAATAGATAAAATACCCAATCCAAAGTCTAACAATTTATAGCAAGTACAATAATGAAGGATTTTGAGTAATGCCATTAGTCTAGCCTCACTCTGGTAGTCCTGCTTTCGTGATATTGTAAGATATGGATTGCTAGCGACATTTCCTGATATTTACCCTAATGAATGTTGTATTGATTTCGTATTTCAATGGAAACAACTATAAAGTGAAGGTACTATAATTATTAAGAAACCTGGCTCACATCCACTCTTACCAACCCCACCGAAACAACACAAGTCATAACAATCATGTCGAACTTAATGGGACTCGTATAAGGAGATACTTTTGTCTCATCACTCCAGTGATAGCGATGACCAATATGAACCAGTCCTACGTTGAGGAAATAAGCACAAGAAATAACACATGATTCATCTACGTCAAGAGTGTATAAAGCACTGATGAACCAATCGACTTTGAATCATGGCAAGAGCCGCAGTAATATCTAGATACGACGACAGTAGATACAGCTGAGCCAGTAAAGTATACAGTCGTGTACGGCGGGTTGCCTTACCGTCACAGGTGAGCTCCTCTCCCGTCACACCGTCCAGGAAGGTCGGGGTGCACACACCGTCACATCCTCGGGCACGACACACCACGTTGCTGTGCCCTCGACACTGCCATTGTGGACCAAGGGCGACACCAGGGGAAGCGGAGGCGGAGGAAGGCAAGAGGGTCGAATTGGCGGTGGTAGAGGCAAGGGCATCAGGGGGATGAGCACTGGCTGTAGAGTACGGACGACAGACTTCCTCTTCGTCACAGTCAGCCACATGGGCGGTGAGGTGACAGCCGCTGTACACCCTCAGGTTCAGACACAACCTAGAAACACAATAATCACTCACAGTCATCAGTGATGCAAGATAAGTAAATTTCTATTTCCATTTATCATCAAGGCCTTTTGATATAAGATATATGAACATCTATTTCGAGTTTTTTAACTTGGATCTTTTGATATATGTAAACATCCGAGATTCAAACAGACTCTTTTGATATAGGTATCTGAAAGTTTATTTCCAGTTCTGAGTAGAACACAGAAGAACGCTAGTTTTCTGTGTGGTATATTAGGAGAAAATGCTGTATTCAGGGTTTACTCCAAGCTCCGATAATGGCAAGACATTAATAGTTTTGTGCCTGTACACAGCGTTACATGCAGTAAGGACTTACCTCTGATGGGGAGGGCGGGGAAGGTATGGTTGCCTGGAGCTGTCGTGGATGCCAGGCTTCTGCTTCAGTAGGGGACGGATAGCTATGGCGGCCAGTTCTCGCTGCCTGAGCTCTCTAATGTCAACCTGTTGGCGCGAGAGTAACATGATACGAGGCAGACATATCCCAATCTGGTCAGTCAGTCGACTATAAGCAGATGACGCTCTGACTAACAGCTTCGAAAGCTTGTCATATTTTATGTGAGAAAAGATCAAGGATAACACTGTGTTCCCTCTCCTCAAAGGCTAAACATAAAATCTTTATTTAGGAAGTGACATCAGTCAGCCATATAGCGGTAAATCTAGTTTAACAATACCTGAGAGAAGTAGTTGTGTGTGAGCCACCAGTCCGGCAACCTTGTCACCTCAGGACACAACCTCTCGATGTTCATCAGCTTCGAACTGTCATCGACGTCCTCCAGTTCCTTCTCGAGCCGGGCTTTCGTCATCATGTAGAACGGTCCTCTGCTCTGATAGTTACACATCCTTCTGTCGTATCCTTCTATATCAAAACCGAAGACATCGAAGCCATTACGGTCGAGGCCGAGAATATTGAATCCTTCTTTGGTATATCCGTAGATGTCGAAGAGAGGAGACTTCTCCTTCGTGGCGTTTAACATTGAGCGACAGAAAGGCGGGCCAAGCGACGTGCATCCATCTTCCTGGAAGCCGTAGCGGTCAAATCCTTGTCTGTCAAACCCGGCCAGGTTGTATCCGTCTCTGTTGAAAGAGTCCTTGTTATAGCCCCGCCTGTCGTATCCCAGGGAATCAAAACCATCATCATTGTAGCCCTGGTCATCGTAAACGTCCTCTTCAGACAGTATATCGAGGCTCTCAAGTCTGGTTGGGCGGTAGCCTATAGGTCCTTCTTGAGCAAACGTTAAGGTCTGATCTGATTTCTGGACGTCATCCCTTAAACATGGAGCACCTTTTGATGGCAGGAGGTAGAGAACACCTTGCTGGAGTACAGAATCTATCGCATCGTCAGGAGTGACACCAAAAGGCTCCATGAGAACAGAACCCATTTCTGTTGAGAAAAAGGCAGCCTTGCGTCCATGTTTCCTCAACCAGTCGTCAAATATCTTGTCCAGATATGCTACATGAGAGAGGAAGACTGGATCATATAATCTCTCTGGTGTGAGAGAGTGACCACCCAGGAAAAGCTGAAACAAGCCAGACATAGCCTCTAGCTGCAGTCTGAGCAGAGTGTAGTTTCCGTTGTTGAGGACGTGAGCGATGTTTACAGCGTCAGGCAACCAGATGGAGTCGTTGAAACGTCTCATGAGACATGGGGACCAGCTGCTGGAGTCCGAGGACTTGAAGGGGTGGCGTTGGACGCAGTAGGTCGCCTGGTTCCCGTCACCACCGAAATTGTTGGCCTGCCATGCAGCCGCTCCACTCAAATCACCCACATCAAGGGTCCAGTCGAAGTAAGGTATGGACAGATCACAGTCACCGTGCTCCTGAAGCAGCAACTCGATCACCCACAGCAGGTACCTGTGCCACGGGAGGAGGCGATCCGTGCCTGCAAAGTGAGGAAGGTGTCGGCTGTACATGAACGTCAGGTTGTGCCAGCCGAACTCCTCATCATCCATGCTCACTAGTCCTCTGACGGCAGCCTGATATCGTTCCATTTCCGCTGGTGTCAGGTCACGGAATTCTTTCCTAAGCTGGTCACTCCCTCCCTGAGGTCGACAGGTGAAAGTTCCTCGTTCCTGACACTGGCACACCCTGCAGCGGCTCTTCATCGTCTCGCCTACATCGTATGTCCGACCTGGGGGCAACAAAGCAATTCAACCACACAGGAACTACACTCTCACTTGGCCAGCAAACCTCGGAAACATTTTTCGTCCAGGTATATACGTGCCATCAATATATCAGGCATATAAGAAACAAATATATTAGAAACATTACCACAATACTACAGGGTTGTCAGGTCCCCCTCCCATCAAGAGTCGTGTTGAACACAATATCAACCGAGGTCGTGACGCTACTGCTGTATGCTGGGAGTGGCACAGTACCTACCTGGGAGGCGGCAGCCACAGGTCGGGGTAAGTGGCTGGGTGTGGTGGACGGTGGCGTCTGGGGTGAAGGTGAGGGGTAACGGGTCTCGACCACTTGCCCTGCAGCTGCCCACAGAGCTCTCTGTACACCGCCAGCGGCAGCCTCCCGTCTCCCGCCCGTCCTCGCCTGCCCTTCATGTGGAGACAAGAGAACCAGGTTACCCACACAACCGCCAGACTGGACTGGACTAAGTCTGGTGTACAATGTGCAGGATCAACGTCTCTGTGCGACTGAAAAATCCACATGATGCGTCATGGTAAATCTACGAAATAAACAATCATGCAATACGATGATTATCTTACTATATCTTACTATAATGATTATCTTCCAAGTTCTTCACGCATACAAATCTAACCAGAACAATCTTTTTTTTCTTTTAACTCGATGGTACAGCATGAGTGCATATCTTGCATCCTCCTAGCAATTCATACAACTTATGGTTACAGATTCTCCAGTGTACTAATCAATGATCCTGACCTCATTACCAGTCTAATGGCTGTCAAAATCAAAGCCACACCTTTTCGACTGGGGTCCAAGAAAACCTAATGTGTCTGGCTTACAACAGTCATTCACGTACTGGTGATGTGGCACGAGGAAGGTACCAAGACTGTGGCCGAGGCATCACAGCAAGATGTGTACTGTCTTGTGTTCATCATCATCATCATCATCGTAAATGCCAGTGTCTGTGTTCATCATCATCATCATCATCATCATTATCATCATCGTGAATGCCAGTGTCTGTGTTCATCATCGTCATGAATGCCAGTGTCTGTGTTCATCATCGTCATGAATGCCAGTGTCTGTGTTCATCACCATCATCATCATGAATGCCAGTGTCTGTGTTCATCATCATCATGAATGCCAGTGTCTGTGTTCATCATCGTCATGAATGCCAGTGTCTGTGTTCATCATCGTCATGAATGCCAGTGTCTGTGTTCATCATCATCAAGAAAGCCAGTGTCTGTGTTCATCATCATCATCATCATGAATGCCAGTGTCTGTGTTCATCATCGTCATGAATGCCAGTGTCTGTTCATCATCGTCATGAATGTCAGTGTCTGTGTTCATCATCATCGTAAATGCCAGTGTCTGTGTTCATCATCATCATCGTAAATGCCAGTGTCAGTGTTCACCATCAACATCATCATCGTAAATGCCAGTGTCTGTGTTCATCATCATCATGAATGCCAGTGTCTGTGTTCATCATCATCGTGAATGCCAGTGTCTGTGTTCATCATGATCATCATTATGAATGCCAGTGTCTGTATTCATCATCATCATCATCACGAATGCCACTGTCTGTGTCCATCACCATCATCATCATCGTGAATGCCAGTTTCTGTGTTCATCATTATGAATGCGTGTGTGTTCATCATCATCATGTATGCCAGTGTCTGTGTTCATCATCATCATCGTGAATGCCACTGTCTGTGTTCATCATCATCGTGAATGCCAGTGTCTGTGTTCATCATCGTCATCATCGTCAATGCCAGTGTCTGTGTTCATCATCATCGTGAATGCCAGTGTCTGTGTTCATCATCATCGTGAATGCCAGTGTCTGTGTTCATCATCATCGTGAATGCCAGTGTCTGTGCTCATCATCATCGTGAATGCGTGTCTGTGTTCATCATCGTCAATGCCAGTGTCTGTGTTCATCATCATCGTGAATACCAGTGACTGTGTTCATCCTCATCGTGAATGCCAGTGTCTGTGTTCATCATCATCATGAATGCCAGTGTCTGTGTTCATCATCATCATGAATGTCAGTGTCTGTGTTCACCATTATCGTGAATGCCAGTGTCTGTGTTCATCATCATCGTGAATACCAGTGTCTGTGTTCATCGTGAATACCAGTGCCTGTGTTCATCATCATCGTGAATACCATTGTCTGTGTTCATCATCATCATGAATGCCAGTGTCTGTGTTCATCATCATCATCATCGTGAATGCCAGTGTCTGTGTTCATCATCATCATCATCATCATCATGAATGCCAGACACGTGTCTGTGTTCATCATCATCATAGTGAATGCCAATGTCTGTGTTCATTATCATCGTGAATGCCAGTGTCTGTGGTCATCATCATCATCATCGTGAATGCCAGACACGTGTCTGTGTTCATCATCATCATCGTGAATGCCAATGTCTGTGTTCATTATCATTGTGAATGCCAGTGTCTGTGTTCATCATAAATGACAGTGTCGGTGTTCATCATCATCGTAAGTGCGTGTCTGTGTTCATCATCATCGTGAATGCCAGTGTCTGTGTTCATCATCATGAATGCCAGTGTCTGTGTTCATCATCATCAACATCGTAAATGCCAGCGTCTGTGTTCATCATCATCATAATGAATGCCAGTGTGTTCATCATCGTAAATGCCAGTGTTCATCATCATCGTAAATGCCAGTGTATTCATCATCATCATGAATGCCAGTGTCTGTGTTCATCATCATCATGAATGCCAGTGTCTGTGTTCATCATCATCATCATGAATGCGAGTGTCTGTGTTCATCATGATCGTGAATGCTAGTGTCTATGTTCATCATCATCATGAATGCCAGTGTCTGTGTTCATCATCATCATGAATGCCAGTGTCTGTGTTCATCATCATAAATGCCAGTGTCTGTGTTCATCATCATCATGAATGCCAGTGTCTATGTTCATCATCATCATGAATGCCAGTGTCTGTGTTCATTATCATCATCGTGAATGCCAGTGTCTGCGTTCATAATCATCATGAATGCCAGTGTCTGTGTTCATTTTCATCATCGTGAATGCCAGTGTCTGTGTTCATCATCATCTTCATCGTGAATGCCAGTGTCTGCGTTCATCACCATCATCATCATCGTGTCAGTGTGTTCATCATCCTCATCATCGTAAATGCCAGTGTGTGTTCATCATGATCGTAAATGGCAGTGTGTGTTCATCACATCATCGTAAATGCCAGTCTGTGTTCATCATCATGATCGTAAATGCCAGTGTCTGTGTTCACCATCATCGTCAATGCCAGTGTCTGTGTTCATCATCATCATCGTAAATGCCAGTGTCAGTGTTCATCATCATCGTCGTCAATGCCAGTGTCTGTGTTCATCATCATCGTATATGCCAGTGTCTGTGTTCATCATCATGAATGCCTGTGTCTGTGTTCATTATCATATTAGTGAATTCCAGTGTCTGTGTTCATCATCATCATTGTGAATGCGTGTGTTCATCATCATCATTAATGCGTGTCTGTTCATCATCATCGTGAATGCCAGAGTCTGTGTTCACCATCATCATCATCTTGAAAGCCAGTGTCTGTGTTCGTCATGATTGTGAATGCCAGTGTCTGTGTTTTCATCATCGTGAATGCCAGTGTCTGTGTTCATCATCATCGGGAATGCCAGTGTGTGTTCATCATCATCATGAATGCCAGTGTATGTGTTCATCATCATCAAGAATGCCAGTGTCTGTTTTCATCATCATCAACATCGTAAATGCCAGTGTCTGTGTTCATCATCATCGGGAATGCCAGTGTCTGTGTTCATCATCATGAATGCGTGTCTGTGTTCATCATCATCGTGAATGCTAGTATCTGTGTTCATGATCATCATCATGAATGCCACTGTGTTCATCATCATCATCATCGTGAATGCCAGTGTCTCTGCTCATGATCATCATCATGATAAATGCCAGTGTCTGTGTTCATCATCATCGTGAATGCCAGCGGCTGTGTTCATCATCATCGTAAATGCCAGTGTCAGTGTTCATCATCATCGTCAATGCCAGTGTCGGTGTTCATCATCATCGTGAATGCCACTGTCTGTGTTCATCATCATGAATGCCAGTGTCTGTGTTCATCATCATCATAGTGAATTCCAGTGTGTGTTCATCATCATCATTGTGAATGCGTGTGTTCATCATCATCATTAATGCGTGTCTGTGTTCATCATCATCGTGAATGACAGAGTCTGTGTACACCATCATCATCATCGTGAATGCCAGTGTCTGTTCATCATGATCGTGAATGCCAGTGTCTGTTTTCATCATCGTGAATGCCAGTGTGTGTTCATCATCATCGGGAATGCCAGTGTGTGTTCATCAACATCGTGAATGCCAGTGTCTGTGTTCATCATCATCATCGTGAATGCCAGACTGTGTTCATCATCATGAATGCCAGTGTGTGTTCATCATCGAGAATGCCAGTGTGTTCATGATCATCATCATCGTGAAAGCCAGTGTCTGTGTTCATGATCATCATCATCCTGGTAAATGCCAGTGTCTGTGTTCATCATCATCGTGAATGCCAGACCGTGTTCATCATCATCATGAATGCCAGTGTGTGTTCATCATCATCGTGAATGCGAGTGTCTGCGTTCGTTATCATCATGAATGCCAGTGTCTGCGTTCATCATCATCATCATGAATGCCAGTCTGTGTTCATCATCATCATAAATGCCAGTGTCTGTGTTCATCATCATCATCACGAATGCCAGTGTCTGTGTTCATTGTCATCATCATCGTGAAGCCAGTGTCTGTGTTCATCATCATCATGAATGCCAGTGTCTGTGTTCTTCATCATCATCAACATGAATGCCAGTGCCTGTGTTCATCATCATCATGAATGCCATGTCTATGTTCATCATCATGAATGCGTGTCTGTGTTCATTATCATCATCGTGAATGCCAGTGTCTGCGTTCATCATCATCATGAATGCCAGTGTCTGTGTTCATTCTCATCATCGTGAATGCCAGTGTCTGTGTTCATCATCATCATTGTGAATGCCAGTGTCTGCGTTCATCACCATCATCATCATCGTGTCAGTGTTCATCATCATCGTAAATGCCAGTGTCTGTTCACCATCATCATCGTGAATGCCAGTGTCTTTATCATCATCGTGAATGCCAGTGTCTGTGTTCATTATCATCATCATCGTGAATGCCAGTGTCTGTGTTCATTATCATCATCGTGAATGCCAGTGTCTGCGTTCATCATCATCTCATCGTGAATGCGTGTCTGCGTTCATCATCATCATCATCGTCAATGCCAGTGTCTGTGTTCATCATCATCGTGAATGCCAGTCGTGTTCATCTTTCGTGAATGCCAGTGTTGTGTTCATCATCATCGTAATGCCAGTGTCTGTGCATCATCATCATCGTGAATGCGTGTCTGTGTTCATCATCGTCAATGCCAGTGTCTGTGTTTCATCATCATCTATATAAATGCCAGTGTCTGTGTTCATCCTATCGTGAATGCCAGTGTCTGTGTTCATCATCATCCATGAATGCCAGTGTCTGTGTTCATCATCATCATGAATGCCAGTGTCTGTGTTCACCAATCATCGTGAATGCCAGTGTCTGTATTCATCATCATCGTGAATGCCAGTGCCTGTGTTCATCATCATCCATATGATTATGCCAGTGTCTGTGTTCATCATCATCGGAATGCCAAGGTCTGTGTTCATCATCAGCATGAATTCCTGTGTCTGTGTTCATCTTCATCAA
This sequence comes from Panulirus ornatus, assembly GCF_036320965.1. Classification (NCBI taxonomy): domain Eukaryota; kingdom Metazoa; phylum Arthropoda; class Malacostraca; order Decapoda; family Palinuridae; genus Panulirus; species Panulirus ornatus. The sequence goes on along the minus strand of NC_092232.1, from coordinate 28,604,539 downwards.
TCATCGTGAATGCCAGTGTTGTGTTCATCATCTTCAACATTGATCCCAGTGTCTGTGTTAATCATTCATCATCATGAATGCCAGTGTTCTGTGATATCATCTATGAATGTCAGGTCTGTGTTCATCATTTCATCTTTGAATTGCCAGTGTGTGTTCATTCATCATCATGAATGCCAGGTGTCTGTGTTCATTTCGATGATGCCAGTGTTTGTTATCATCATATCTTGGAATGTCAGTGTCGGTGTTCTTCATGATTGCCAGTGGTCTGTGTTCATCATCATCATGGAATGCCAGTGTCTGTGTTCATCATCATCATGAATTCATTGTCTGTGTCATCATCATCATCATGAATGCCAGTGTCTGTGTTCATCATCAATCCAGGTATGCATCTGTCTGACGTGTATCATCATCATCATGAATGCCAGTGTCTGTGTTCATCATCATCATGAATGCCAGTGTCTGTGTTCATCACCATGATGAATGCTAGTGTCTGTGTTCATCATCATCATGAATGCCAGTGTCTGTGTTCATCATCATCATGAATGCCAGTGTCTGTGTTCATCATCATCATGAATGCCAGTGTCTGTGTTCATATCATCATCATCATCGTGAATGCCAGTGTCTGTGTTCATTCATCATCATGAATGCCAGTGTCTGTGTTTCATTCATCATCATCATTCGTGAATGCCAGTGTCTGTGTTCATCATCATCATCGTGAATGCCATTGTCTAAGTTCATTATCATCATAAATGCCAGTGTCTGTGTTCATCATCATCATCATCATCATCATCATCATCATGGTAAATGCCAGTGTGTGTTCATCATCATCGTGAATGCCAGTGTCTGTGTCATTACATATGTAATGCCAGCTGTCTGTGCTTCATCATCATCGCGAATACAGTGTGTGTTCATCATCATCATGAATGCCAGGTCTGTGTTCATCACCATCATCATCATCGTGAATGCCAGTGTCTGTGCTCACCATCATCATGAATGCCAGTCTCTGTGTTCATCATCATCGTGAATGCCAGTGTCTGTGTTCATCATCATCTGTGAATGCCAGTCTCTGTGTTCATCATCATCGTGAATGCCAGTGTGTGTTCATCATCATCGTGAATGCCAGTGTCTGTGTTCATCATCATCATCGTGAATGCCAGTGTCTGTGTTCATCATCATCATGAATGCCAGTCGTCTTGTGTTCATCATCATCGTGAATGCCAGTGTCTGTGTTCCATCATCATCTTGAATTGCCAGTGTCTGTGTTCATCATCATCGTGAATGCCAGTGTTTGTGTTCATCATCATCGGGAATGCCAGTGTCTGTGTTCATCATCATCATGAATGCCAGTGTCTGTCTTCATCATCATCATGAATGCCAGTGTCTGTGTTCATCATCATCATCGTGAATGCCAGTGTCTGTGTTCATCATCATCAGGGTAAATGCCAGTGTCTGTGTTCATCATCATTGTGAATGCCAGACGGTGTTGATCATCATCGATGAATGGTAGTGTGTGTTCATCATCAACGTGAATGCCAGTGTCTGTGTTCATCATCATCTTATCGTGAAGGCGTGTCTGTGTTAAGACCATCATCATGGTAAATGCAGTGTCTTGTGTCTCATCATCATCGTGAAATGCTAGACAGTTTTCTATCTATCATCATGAAATGCCAGTGTGTGGTGTGTTCTCTCATCATCGTGAATGGACAGTGTCTGTGTTCTCGATCTCATCGTGTGCAATGCCAGTCTGTTAATCATCTCATCATGAAGAGTGTCTGTGTTCATCATCATTACCATCGTGAATGCCAGTGTCTGCGTTCATCAACATCATGTATGCCAGTGTCTGTGTTCATCATCATCATCGTGAATGCCAGTGTCTGTGTTCATTCTCATAATCGTGAATGCCAGTGTCTGTGTTCATCATCATCTTCATCGTGAATGCGTGTCTGCGTTCATCATCATCATCATGGTAAATGCCAGTGTTTGTGTTCATCATCATCGTGAATGCCAGTGTTTGTTCATCATTATCGGGAATGCCAGTGTGTTCATTATCATCATCGTGAATGCCAGTGTCTGTGTTCATCATCATCAAGGTAAATGCCGGTGTGTTCATCATCATCGTGAATGCCAGTGTGTTCATCATCATCGTCAATGCCAGACTGTGTTGATCATCATGAATGCCAGTGTGTGTTAATCATCATCGTGAATGCCAGTGTGTGTGTTCATCATCATCATCATCGTGAATGCCAGTGTGTGTTCATCATCATCATCGTGAATGCCAGTGTCTGTGTTCATGATCATCATCATGGTAAATGCCAGTGTCTGTGTTCATCATCATCGTGAATGCCAGTGTCTGTGTTCATTCTCATCATCGCGAATGCCAGTGTCTGTGTTCATTCTCATCATCGTGAATGCAAATGTCTGTGTTCATAATCTTCATCGTGAATGCCAGTGTTTGCGTTCATCATCATCATCATCATCATCGTGAATGCCAGTGTCTGCGTTCATCACCATCATCATCATCATCGTGAATGCCAGTGTCTGTGTTCATTCTCATCATCGTGAATGCAAATGTCTGTGTTCATCATCTTCATCGTGAATGCCAGTGTCTGCGTTCATCATCATCGTGAATGCCAGTGTCTGTGTTCATCATCATCATCATCGTGAATGCCAGTGTCTGTGTTCATCATCATCATCATGGTAAATGCCAGTGTCTGTGTTCATCATCATCATGAATGCCAGTGTGTTCATCGTCATCATCATGAATGCCAGTGTGTTCATCATCATGAATGCCAGTGTCTGTGTTCATCATCATGAATGTCAGTGTCTGTGTTCATCATCATCATGAATGCCAGTGTCTGTGTTCATCATCATGAATGCCAGTGTGTGTTCATCATCATCATCCTTATGAATGCCAATGTCTGTGTTCATCATTATCATGTCAGCGTGTGTTCATCATCATGAATGCCAGTGTCTGTGTTCATCATCATCATGAAAGCCAGTGTCTGTGTTCATCATCATCATCATCATCCTTATGAATGCCAGTGTCTGTGTTCATCATTATCATGAATGTCAGCGTCTGTGTTCATCATCATGAATGCCAGTGTCTGTGTTCATCATCAACATCATGAATGCCAGTGTCTGTGTTCATCATCATCATGAATGCCAGTGTCTGAGTTCATCATCATCAACATGAATGCCAGTGTCTGTGTTCATCATCATCATGAATGCCAGTGTCTGTGTTCATCATGAATGACAGTCTGCGTTCATCATCATAATCATCATGAATGCCAGTGTCTGTGTTCATCATCATGAATGCCAGTGTCTGTGTTCATCATCATCATCATGAATACCAGTGTCTGTGTTCATCATGATCATCATGAATGCCAGTGTGTGTTCATCATCATGAATGCCAGTGTCTGTGTTCATCATCATCATCGTCAGTGTCTGTGTTCATCATCATGAATGCCAGTGTCTGTGTTCATCATCATGAATGCCAGTGTCTGTGTTCATCATCATGAATGTCAGTGTCTGCGTTCATCATCATCATCATGAATACCAGTGTCTGTGTTCATCATGATCATCATGAATGCCAGTGTCTGTGTTCATCATCATGAATGCCAGTGTCTGTGTTCATCATCATCATCGTCAGTGTCTGTGTTCATCATCATGAATGCCAGTGTCTGTGTTCATCATCATCATGAATGCCAGTGTTTGTGTTCATCATCATCATGAATGCCAGTGCCTGTGTTCATCATCATCATGTCAGTGTCTGTGTTCATCATCATCGTGAATGCCAGTGTGTTCATCATCATCATCGTGAATGCTGTCTGTGTTCATCGTCATCGTGAATGCCAGTGTGTTCATCATCATCATCATGAATGCCAGTGTCTGTGTTCATCATCATCATCATGAATGCCAGTGTCTGTGTTCATCATCATGAATGCCAGTGTCTGTGTTCATCATCATCATCAATGTCAGTGTGTTCATCATTATGAATGCCAGTGTCTGTGTTCATCATCATGAATGCGTTTTGTGTTCATCATCATCATGAATGCCAGTGTGTTCATCATCATCATGAATGTCAGTGTCTGTGTCCATCATCATCGTGAATGCCAGTGTGTGTTCATCACCATCGTGAATGCTAATGTCTGTGTTCATCGTCATCGTGAATGCCAGTGTGTGTTCATCATCATCATCATCATGAATGCCAGTCTGTGATCATCATCATTATGAATGCCAGTGTCCGTGTTCATCATCATCATCATCCTCATGAATGCCAGTGTCTGTGTTCATCATCATGAATGCCAGTGTGTTCATCATCATGAATGCCAGTGTCTGTGTTCATCATCATCATTAATGTCAGTGTCTGTGTTCATCATCATGAATGCCAGTGTCTGTGCTCATCACCATGAATGCCAGTGTCTGTGTTCATCATCATCATGAATGCCAGTGTGTTCATCATGAATGCCAGTGTCTGTTTATCATCATTATCGTGAATGCCAGTGTCTGTGTTCATCATCATCATCGTGAATGTCAGTGTCTTTGTTCATCATCATCATCGTGAATGCTAATGTCTGTATTCATCGTCATCGTGAATGCCAGTGTCTGTGTTCATAATCATCATGAATGCCAGTGTGTGTTCATCATCATCATCAACACGAATGCGTCTGTGTTCATCATCATGATGAATGCCAGTGTCTGTGTTCATCATCATCATGAATACCAGTGTCTGTGTTCATCATTATTAATGCCAATGTCTCTGTTCATCATCATCATGAATGCCAGTGTCTGTGTTTATAATTATCGTGAATGCCAGTGTCTGCGTTCATCATCATCGTGAATGCCAGTGTCTGTGTTCATCATCATCATCATCATCATCGTGAATGCCAGTGTCTGTGTTCATCATCATCATCATGAATGCCAGTGTCTGTGTTCATATCATCATCATCATCGTGAATGCCAGTGTCTGTGTTCATCATCATCGTGAATGCCAGTGTCTGTGTTCATCATCATCATCGTGAATGCCAGTGTCTGTGTTCATCATCATCATCGTGAATGCCAGTGTCTGTGTTCATCATCATCATCGTGAATGCCAGTGTCTGTGTTCATCATCACCATCGTGAATGCGTGTCTGTGTTCATCATCATCTTCGTGAATGCCAGAGTCTATGTTCATCATCATCATCGTGAATACGTGTCTGTGTTCATCATGGTGAATGGCAGTGTGTGTTCATCATCATGATCATGAATGCCAGTGTCTGTGTTCATCATCATCATCCTCGTGAATGCCAGTGTCTGTGTTCATCATCATCATCGTGAATGCCAGTGTCTGTGTTCATCATCATCATCATCGTGAATGCTAGTGTCTGTGTTCATCATCATCATCATCGTGAATGCCAGTGTCTGTGTTCATCATCATCATCATCGTGAATGCCAGTGTCTGTGTTCATCATCATCATGATCATGAATGCCAGTGTCTGTGTTCATCATCATCATCATCGTGAATGCCAGTGTCTGTGTTCATCATCATCATCATCATCATCGTGGATGCCAGTTTCTTCCTCGCCCAATGACCGAGCAGACAGCCACCCTCGCTCACTGGCTAGTGTATTCATTACCCGAAACTTCAGCGAGAATTTTGAAGACTGTACGTACGATGGACCTGGGCGGTTCAGGGCACACAGGTCATGTGTCAGTTGGTCAGGAAGATCCTGAGGACAACTAAGTGACTTTTACGTACATCTGGGGCACATACAGGTGTTGTACTTACCTGCTGGAGCACATACAGGTGTTGTACTTACCTGCTGGAGCACATACAGGTGTTGTACTTACCTGCTGGAGCACATACAGGTGTTGCACTTACCTGCTGGAGCACATACAGGTGTTGTACTTACCTGCTGGAGCACATACAGGTGTACTTACCTGCTGGAGCACATACAGGTGTTGCACTTACCTGCTAGAGCACATACAGGTGTTGTACTTACCTGCTAGAGCCCATACAGGTGTTGCACTTACCTGCTGGAACTCAAACAGGTGTTATACTTACCTGCTGGAGCACATACAGGTGTTGTACTTACCTGCTGGAGTACATACAAGTTTTGTACTTACCTGCTGGATCACATACAGGTGTTGTACTTACCTGCTGGAGCACAAACAGGTGTTATACTTACCTGCTGGAGCACATACAGGGGTTGAACTTACCTGCTGGAGCACATACAGGTGTTATACTTACCTGCTGATGCACATACAGGTGTACCTACCTGCTGGAGCACAAACAGGTGTTGTACTTACCTGCTGGAGCACATAGGGGGCTGTACTTATCTGCTGGCCACATACAGGTGTTGTACCTACCTGCTGGAGCACATACAGGTGTTGTACCTACCTGCTGAAGCACATACAGGTGTTGTACCTACCTGCTGGAGCACATACAGGTGTTGTACCTACCTGCTGAAGCACATACAGGTGTTGTACCTACCTGCTGGAGCACATCCAGGTGTTGTACTTACCTGCTGGAGCACATACAGGTGTTGTACCGACCTGCTGGAGCACATACAGGTGTTGTACCTACCTGCTGAAGCACATACAGGTGTTGTACCTACCTGCTGAGGCACATACAGGTGTTGTACCTACCTGCTGGAGCACATACAGGTGTTGTACCTACCTGCTGGATCACATACAGGTGTTGTACTTACCTGCTGGATCACATACAAGTGCTGTGCGTACCTGCTGGAGCACATACAGGTGTTGTACTTACCTGCTGGATCACATACAGGTGTTGTGCGTACCTGCTGGAGCACATACAGGTGTTGTACTTACCTGCTGGAGCACATACAGGGGTTGTACTTACCTGCTGGAGCACATACAGGGGTTGTACTTACCTGCTGGATCACATACAGGTGTTGTGCGTACCTGCTGGAGTACATACAGGGGTTGTACTTACCTGCTGGAGCACATACAGGGGTTGTACTTACCTGCTGGAGCACATACAGGTGTTATACTTACCTGCTGGAGCACATACAGGTGTTGCACTTACCTGCTGGAGCACATACAGATGTACTTACCTGCTGGAGCACATAGGGGGCTGTACCTATCTGCTGGATACATACAGGTGTTGTACCTACCTGCTGGAGCACATACAGGGGTTGTACCTACCTGCTGGAGCACATACAGGTGTTGTACCTACCTGCTGGAGTACATACAGGGGTTGTGCTTACCTGCTGGAGCACATACATGTGTTGTACTTACCTGCTGGAGCACATACAGGTGTTGTACTTACCTGCTGGAGCACATACAGGTATTACACTTACCTGCTGGAGTACATACAGGGGTTGTACCTACCTGCTGGAGCACATACAGGTGTTGTACCTACCTGCTGGAGTACATACAGGGGTTGTGCTTACCTGCTGGAGCACATACATGTGTTGTACTTACCTGCTGGAGCACATACAGGGGTTGTACTTACCTGCTGGAGCACATACAGGTGTTGTACCTACCTGCTGGAGCACATACAGGTATTACACTTACCTGCTAGAGCATATATTGATGTTATACTCATCTACTGCAGCATATACAGGTGTTACACTCACCTGCTGGAGCATTCACTAGTGTTTTAATCACCTGCTGGAGCATGTAAAGGCGTCACACCCACCTGCTGGAGCATGTCAAGGCGTCACACCCACCTACTGGAGCATGTGTCAAGGCGTCACATCCTACTGCCGGAACATGTCAAGGCGTTACACCCACCTGATGGAGCATGAGCAGTCTGGAGGGTTGTCAGATGTAACGTTCATCGCCTCTGGAATCACGTCTGTTGGAAGAACAAGAAATATGTGAATCATAAACTACAAGTTCTGTTATACCTCACAAATTTTACGTTTACTGGCTACTCTGTAATGAGGTGAAAAAGAGGGCAAATGAGAGTTGGGGTGAGAGAGTATCATTAAATTTTAGGAAGAATAAAAAGATGCTTTAGAAGGAGGTAAATAAAGTGCGTAAGACAAGAGAACAAATGGGAACATCGGGAAAGGGAGCTAATGGGGAGGTAAGAACAAGCAGTGGTGATGTGAGGAGATGGAGTGAGTATTTTGAGGGTTTGTAGAATGTGTTAGATGATAGAGTGGCAGATATAGGGTGCTTTGGTCGAGGTGGTGTGCGAAGTGAGAGGGTCAGGGAGAATGATTTGATGAACAAAGAGGAGGTAATGAAAGCTTTGCGGAAGATGAAAGCCGGCAGGGCGGCGGGTTTGGATGGTATTGCAATGGAATTTATTAAAAAAGGGAGTGACTGTGTTCTTGACTGGTTGGTGAGGATATTCAGTGTATGTATGGCTCATGGTGAAGTGCCTGAGGATTGGCGAAATGCATGCATAGTGCCAGTGTACAAAGGCAAAGGGGATAAAGGTGAGTGTTCAAATTACAGAGGTATAAGTTTGCTGAATATTCCTGGGGAATAATATGGGAGGGTATTGATTGAGAGGGTGAAGGCATGTACAGAGCATCAGATTGTGTGGTTTCAGAAGTGGTAGAGGATGTGTGGATCAGGTGTTTGCTTAGAAAAATGTGAGAAATACTTATAAAAACAAATGGATTTGTATGTAGCATTTACGGATCTGGAGAAGGCATATATATGATAGAGTTGATAGAGATGCTCTGTGGAAGGTATTAAGAGTATATGGTGTGGGAGGTAAGCTGCTAGAAGCAGTGAAAAGTATTTATCGAGCATGTGGGGCATGTCTGTTTGCGGCAGGGGTGCGTGATATCTCCATGGTTTAATTTGTTTATGGATGGGGTTGTTAGGGAGGTAAATGTAAGAGTTTTGGAGAGAGGGGCAAGTGTGCAGTCTGTTGTGGATGAGAGGGCTTGGGAAGTGAGACAGTTGTTGTTCACTGATGATACAGCGCTGATGGCTGATTTGGGTGAGAAACTGCAGAAGATGGTGACTGAGTTTGGTAAAGTGTGTGGAAGAAGAAAGCTGAGAGTAAATGTGAATAAGAGCAACGTCATTAGGTACAGTAGGGTTGAGGGACAAGTCAATTGGGAGGTAAGTTTGAATGGAGAAAAAGTGGAGGAAGTGAAGTGTTTTAGATATCTGGGAGTGGATTTGGGAGCGGATGGAACCATGGAAGCGGAAGTGAGTCACAGGGTAGGGGAGGGGGCGAAAGTCCTGGGAGCGTTGAAAAATGTGTGGAAGGCAAGACAATTATCTCGGAAGGCAAAAATGGGTATGTTTGAAGGAATAGTGGTTTCAACAATGTTATATGGTTGCGAGGCGTGGGCAATAGATAGGGTTGTGCGGAGGAGGGTGGATGTGCTTGAAATGAGATGTTTGAGGACAATATGTGGTGTGAGGTGGTTTGATCAACTAATGAAAGGGTAAGAGAAATGTGGTTGACAGTGTGGTTGAGAGAGCAGAAGAGGGTGTATTGAAATGGTTTGGTCACATGGAGAGAATGAGTGAGGAAAGATTGACAAAGAGGATATATGTGTCAGAGGTGGAGAGAACGAGAAGTGGAAGACCAAACTGGAGGTGGAAGGATGGAGTGAAAATGATTCTGAGCGATCGGGGCCTGAACACGCAGGAAGGTGAAAGGCGTGCAAGGAATAGAGTGAAATGGAATGATGTCGTATACCAGGGTCGACGTGCTGTCAACGGATTGAACCAGGGCATGTGAAGCGTCTGGGGTAAACCATGGAAAGTTTTGTAGGGCCTGGATGTGGAAAGGGAACTGTGGTTTCGGTGCATTATACATGACAGCTAGAGACTGAGTGTGAAAGAATGTGGCCTTTGTTGTCTTTTCCTAGCCATACCTCGCGCGCATGCGGGGGGAGGGGGTTGCCATTTCGTGTGTGGCGGGGTGGCGACGAAAATGAATAAAGGCTCAAGTATGAATCATGTACGTGTGTATATATATATATATATATATATATATATATATATATATATATATATATATATATATATATATATATTCTTTTCTTTCTTTTAAACTATCCGCCATTTCCCGCATTAGCGAGGTAGCGTTAACAGAGGACCGGGCCTTTGTGGAATATCCTCACCTGGCCCCCTTCTGTTCCTTCTTTTGGAAAAAAAAAAAAATGTATATATATATATATATATATATATATATATATATATATATATATATACATTGAAATGTATAGGTATGTATATGTGCATGTGTGGACGTGTATGTATATACATGTGTATGTGGATGGGTTGGGCCATGCTTTCGTCTGTTTCCTTGCGCCACATCGCTAACGCGGGAGACAGCGACAAAGTATAATAATAAAATAATAATGATAATAATAATAATAACAATAATATATATATATATATATATATATATATATATATATATATATATATATATATATATAATATATATATATAAAAGAAGTAAATATGGAAGTGGTAACAATGGTGTTGTGTTCTAATGTTTGACGTCTGACGCCTTACGGAGGTACAAGCATGACAGGTGCCATTGCTTGGGAGGTGTGCACGGCAGCGCTGCAGGATACACTCCCGAAGTCCCACCAAGCACCGATGACAGGGGAACACTCCAACAGCAAAGTTCATGCCACGTCAGCCATACCCAGCCACTCAGACAAGCAAATGGCAACAATATAGTGCGGCAACTCATTCACACCACTGGAGAGCAACACTCGTGCACACACATACTGATTCTCTCACACATATCATAAGAGGGCTGTAGGCGTTCACCCACCTGGGTTCGCCCACAAATACACAAACATCACAGAGAGGTGAGAACATTCTGAAGGACTGTTGAATGTCTTTGATGATCGAGACAGGTGTTGGGTGGTTGGGTCGAGTAGGTATGAGTGAGAGAGTGGAAAGTGGTTCGGTGAAGAGAGAAGAGGTGGTGAAAGTCTTGCGTGAGATAGACTGTGGCAAGGCGGATGGAGTGAATGGTACTGTAGTTGAATTTCTTAATAAAAGTGGATGACTGTGTTGTTAATTGGTTAGATTTTCAATGTATGCATGGATCATAGTGAGGTGCCTGAGGATTGGAGAAATGAATGTATAGTGCCACTGTATAAAGACAAGGGGGATAAAGGTGAGTGTTCAAACTACAGAGGCATAAGTTTGTTCAGTATACTTGGCTAGGTGTATGGGAGAGCTGTAACTGAGAGCGTGAAGGCATCTGCAGAACATCAGATTGAGGAAGAACACTGTTTTTTGGTAAGGTAGAGTGTGTATGTGTGCGAATAGGAGGAGAGGAGAGGGAATGGTTACAAGAGAAGATGGGTCTGCGGCAGGGGTGTGATATATCATGGTTGTAAACTTAATTCGTTTATGGATGAGGTGGTGAGGGAGGTAAATGCAAGGGTCTTGCAGAGAGGGACGAGGGAACCTAGGAAGTGAACAGTTGTTTGTTGATGACACAGAACTGGTTGCAGATTCGAATGATAAACTGTATATGTTGAGTCTGGGAGAGCGTGCGAAAGGAGAAAGTGGAGAATAAATGTGATTAAAGCAAGGGTCATAAGTTCAGCAGAGGAAAGACAAGTTATTTGGAGTGTGAGTTTAAACGCACAGAACTTGGAGCAATTGGACTGATTTTGAAACCTGGGAATAAAAATAGCAGCGAACGGAACCATGGAAGCTAAAATATGCTATACGGTGGGCGAAGGAACGAACGTCCTGGGTGCAATGAGGAACGTGTTGGGGGGAGAGGTGAGGACAGAAATGGGTATGTTTGATGGTGTTGCGTGGATGCTAGGCGTAGACCCAATATGAAACAGTACGGAAGAGAGTAAAGATGCTAGATACGAAATATATGAGGAAAATATGCGATGCAAGGAGAGTTAATCGGGTAAGATGTCACAGGGAAAGAGAGAGATGAGATGAGATAGCATGAGGAGTATGTATGAGAAAGCTGTCGAAATCGTTCGGACATATGGAGAGGATGACTAAGGGGGTATGACGTTGTGGAGGGAACAAGAAAAAAGTAAGATCCCGAAGAAGTGGAGTGACTGAGTGCAAGAGGCTGTGAGTGTTCTGGGCTTGAACATGTAAGGAATAGGGCGAAGTGGGGCAACGTGATATACATTGGGCGACGTGCTGTGAATGAACTGAACCAGGGCACATGAAGCGGTCAGGCGAAACAACGGGAAGATCTCTAGACCCTGGCTGTGGACAGAGGGCTCTGCCTCCGGTGCATTATACAAGACAGCTAGAGATTCAGTGTGAGCGAATGAGGCCATTTCTTTGTCTACTCCTGGCGCTATCTTGCTAAACCGGGAAACGGCGAGTAAGAACAAGAGAAAAACAGTATATATATATATATATATATATATATATATATATATATATATATATATATATATATAAAGATCCGTTTAATAGGGTTCCTACATCTTCCAGGCTGTGCCCCTGCATGCTGGAGCAGAGGAAAGTGGGCTCCGTTACCCCTGGATGACGATAATATAGCCTCGTCAAAGATGAATTCCCGCTCACAGTGTTACCACTTACGGGTGGAGCTCAGGAACACCTCTCCCTCTCTACACACACCATCACCATCAATAGCAGCAGCAGCAGCAGCAGGACATTACAGACGGGTGGAAAGGCTGGCCTCACTGGCGAGTGGAGGGGCTGGCCTCACTGGCGGGTGGAGGGGCTGGCCTCACTGGCGAGTGGAGGGGCTGGCCTCACTGGCGGGTGGAGGGGCTGGCCTCACTGGCGGGAGGAGGGGCTGGCCTCACTGGCGAGTGGAGGGGCTGGCCTCACTGGCGGGTGGAGGGGCTGGCTTCACTGGCGGGTGGAGGGGCTGGCCTCACTGGCGGGTGGAGGGGCTGGCCTCACTGGCGGGTGGACGGGCTGGCCTCACTGGCGGGTGGAGGGGCTGGCCTCACTGGCGGGTGGAGGGGCTGGCCGGGAAGTGTCGGGCAGAGTTTCCTCAACATCCAATACAGGTCAAAAATATCTTCCCGCCACCACTTAAAACTTTACGCGCGAAGACATAAGTTCACACAACTCTCCCCAGGAGGCGAAACTCCCAAGTTGTAGGACGATTATATATGGCGGGAGGAGGCGACACCCTCTCTATACCCTCATATTTCCCAAAGTTGAGGGGAGAAAAATAATAATGTTGAGGTCGTCACAAAAGGAATTTGTTGATGTGTTATATAACGTTGTGCCTCGCTATCTTTTATGATACCAGAGATTTCCAATATATATATATATATATATATATATATATATATATATATATATGCATTGAGTATAGCTATAATAAACGACAGTAGGAGAGTCAGTAAGTCAGGATATGAGAGAGGCAGGAGGAAGGTAGTAATAACTGCATCCAGAAATAATCCCAACCAGATCCTGACAAAGTCCTAGTGAGATGTTGCCTGGCAGGTGGAGGATGAGGTTGTCTCCCCTGTACCGCCCACACCCGTGACGCCGTCACTCACATAGTCACAAACTACCAGGTTTTGAGGACAGCCCATGGCAACACACTAACTGGGAATCATTTTTCTAATACAGTTCTAAAGAAAAGTGATATGCAAACCTTAAAGGCGAGTTATGTAGGACTTCTGAAATATCATTGTTGACGGAAAGTCTGGGGTCGTTAAGGAATACATAAATACTAATTTATAACATCAAACAAATATCATTCGTAAATCATATACTATACTGGAACTTCCCATAAGTTCTGTCTGTATGTTGCTATGAAATACCATGTCAATCTTAGTTCTATTGCGAAGCCCAAGATACGTAGCTGTGTTCAATTTCACATTTTCATTAAGAAGTGTGAAATTCTATTCTTGGAAACGGACAGATACATACACGCAGGATGTCAGTGTCAAGCCCTACCACTGCTGGCCTCAACACCTCTCATGTCAACATCTCACAAGTTACCTTCAAAACGCATTCGAGTTGTGGGCCGAGGCGGCCCTCGTGAAGGTCGAATTAACTTCTTAACACATTCCTACAGGAACTGACGCTAAAAGTTGCTCAATGCATGTAAAGCATGTTTCCCGTGCAGCTGGTATGTATGCCAGTACCATACATGTCTTTCAAGAAATATCGTTCAAACAGGCACAGACTTACAACGAAATGAACTGGAAACAACAAACAACTTGTATAGCCTTCTTGACTTGGAGAAAATATCAACAAAGAAAACAGTTAAAGTTATTATGAATGGGAACGTGAGAGTTATTGTTAATGGATATGTGAGCGCTATTGTTAATGGGGTCGTGAGAGTTATTGCAAATGGGGAAGCGAGATACTGATAATGGGGACGTGTGTTATTGTTAATAGGGACGTGAGTTATTGTTCATGGGGACACGAGTTATAGTTAATGGGGACATAAGAGTTATCGTTAATGGGGACGTGAGTTATTGTTTATGGAGACGTGAAAGATATTGTTAATGGAGACGTGAGATTTATTGTTCATAGGGACGTGAGAAACACACATAACTTGCCTGCAAGATGTCGACCCTGTGTCAGCCCAGTGACTGTGAGGGAAGTGTGGGCAAAGTGGACCAGCTGCTGCTGCTGGCTGGAGTTGTGGGCGTCTCCTGTTACAAGGGTGGAGTTCTCCTCAGCATGACCCACACCAGAGGCCAGCTCCTCCACATCCCGGGGCCTGCGTGACAGTGTGTGGGGAAACAGTCAAGACTTCGGATGTAATCTTCTTAAAATATTCGAGAGATGTTTGATACATGATACCCTCAGGCTGGCAACGTCACAAATCTCACCTTTCCCCCAATGTCTTCCTTAACGCACCTACAGGAATACAGAGGCTCCTGACGGAGAAGGAGCCCCACACTCACCCTCTGCCAGGGATACAACTTTCACATCCATGACCCAGGTCATGCTACATACACAAAACATCTCATGAAGGATTCGTTCATCCTGACTGATATTTCTGGTCAAGGTTTTTTTCAAATAATCTAAAATTTTACTCTCATAAAACAGTTGTTAAAACACACTGGTTGTCGGAAATTTCATCCACAATTACTTTACAGATTCACTTCATACTACGGCAAATTGCTCGGCTTCCCTATATAATGATGATGTTACTGTAAACAAAAAGGAATAAAGACATCATTACAGAGGAAGAAAAAACACAGAAAACATTTTTTTTTTCACTCCTGGGACATTGTCTGAGGCCGCCTTGTAAGGTGACTGGCGAGGGACGAACAAGTGGAGGCAAGTATATTATCAGTGACATTCTAACCGCTGCAGGAAGCTAGATAGGAGAGGCTACGGAAACATCTCCTCACGACAACCTACAAAGCAGCTTCAACCATCCCCGTAGCTTCAGAGGCTACAGTGATGCTAGACTGGGTCAAACACCGCTTCGCTGATCACTGTATCAAAATGGGATTTGATCCTTTAGACATATCGAAAGACAAGCAGCTATTGCTTGCAACATTATAGAGTACTCACTGTTACGTAAGACTGATCTCAGTAAACATATCTTTGGTCACAAACCTTTAGATCTGTACGCTACAGTGGCCCCTGAACCCACACAACACAACATACACAAGACAATATCAACGACAAGTATTGGATAACTATCAATGCTTCACCTATCCTTACCAGTTGTAGTCGTGGGCAGGTTTAAGGCGGCAGCAGGTGCCCCTGGTGCAGGCGTGGAGGCAAGCGCTGTAGGAGGGGTGGTTGTTGGAGTTGCCGCCGCAGCCAGAGAAGGTGAAGGAGAGGCAGGTGCCCTCCCTCGGGCTGTAGTACCATCGCTGGGACGTGTTCTGCCTCGCCCCTGGCGAACACCTCCCTGCTCACAGACGGACAGAAGGCGGAGTCAAGAAAACTGTTCATCATTCAACATCTACTCAGTCACTTATCAAACAAGTCAAGTAGTTAGTAACTAATCTGCTAACGAGAGTCATTAACCCACCACAAACACAGCTAACCAATCAAGCTACAGTCGTCCAAATAACCAAGATCAAAGCAGGACGCCCTCTGGCTTCTGGTGGGCAACCGAGAGATAAAGATAAGATACCTAACCCGTCGGTTAGGTGAGAGAGAGAGAGAGAGAGAGAGAGAGAGAGAGAGAGAGAGAGAGAGAGAGAGAGAGAGAGAGAGAGAGAGAGAGATTGTCCTAAGGGACAGCTGAGGGAGATATCAACTGTACCTGCCATATTACTTACCTTTGCATTTAAATCACCCATCACTAATACCCGGTCTCGTGCATCAAAACTACTGACACTCAGCTGCTACCAAAACACTTGCCTCTCATGATCTTCTCATGACCAGGTACATAAGTACCAATAATCACCCATCTCTCGCTATGCACTTTCAGTGTAGCCTATATCAATCTAGAATTAAATCTCTCACACTACCACACACTCCCATAACTCCTGCATCAGTAGTGCTGCTCCTTCCTCAGCTTTTGTCCTCTCACTAACCCCCGACTTTACTCCCGAGACATTTCCAACCAATTGTTCCCTTTTATCCTTGAGCATTGTTTCAATCAGAGCCAGAACATCCAGGTTTCTCTCCTCAAACATACTACCTATCTCTCCTTTCTTCTCATCGTGGTTACATCCACACACATTCAGACAACCCAATCTGAGTCTTCGAGGAGGATGAGCACTCCCCGCGGCTCCTTCTGTTTCATCTCTTAGAAATTGAAATACAAGAAGGGGAGGGTTTCCAGCCTCGCTCCCATCCCCTTTAGTCGCCCTCTTCGACACGCGGGGAGTACGGAGGCAGACTTCTCTCTCCCCCACTCAGAGATACAATACCGTCACGCAGAACGAGGTAAGCAGCAGCGGCGGTAACCTCACAAGGTGTTTGACGCCGGGAGTACTTACCTAAGGCTGGAGGGAGGAAGCAGTTGGGCGGGGCGCGTGTGGCGCAGCGCCTCCCGCGGTGGCTGGGGTCACACAGGCACTGGTAGGAGCCACGTCGCCCACGTCCGAACACCAGGCACTGACCACCGTTCATACAGGGAGAGCTGGCGCACGGGTCTGCAGGAGGAACACATAGGAATTACTCCACGACCAGTCCACGATCTGGTGGGAAGCTTCATATCTCTCCATATGTCCACTTCCAGGAGACCTCAAGGTGCAATCTGCTTCATGTACCTCACTGAAGCATGTGGATGGTCGGTTAAGCGAGAGAGATATAAGATTATTCCTAGAAGACGGTGGTACTGAGAACTACCTTCATCATATGGGGAGTGCCAGGCGATGTCACATCGACCACAGGTGTTGACTGTGGGGCTGCTGGTGATGGTGGCACCGTCGGCTGTGATGTTACTGAGGAGGTTGACGTGTTGCGTGAGCTGGGCCACAATCTGGTCACCACACGGGGCCCGCGGACCCCGACACCCGCACCACCAGGCTATCCACTCACTCCGCACGCCCATGCCCTCCAGACCCTGCCAGAGGAGGCCTGGGTCAAGTGTGGGCATATATCTGTGGGCACAACCTCACAGACATAATAATCATGGAAACAAGAATAAAGGAAAATCGTAAATGAAAGTCGTGAATGACTTAACGCTGTGAGTACGACATTTCGACCTCTTCAGTACGATGACCTACCCTTCAGTACGATTTCAGTCATCGTACTCGAGGGGTAAAGTTGTTGTACTCTGTAGTTTTAAAAGTGTAATTCACTAGTAACCTCATAAATGAGCAGGTTGCGTTATCTTGCCGGTCACAACAAGGTTACCTTCTAATTCTCGCTGGGTCTCCTTGATCTATTTTTCTGAACCATTATTTTCCTGTACCTTTAATTAAGCGAGACGCGTGGCTTCGCTTGCCACTCCCTCGCCGCCACTACAGGTAAACCGATTCTCTTTAAAAACAACAAAAACCACACACAAGTGGTCACTTTCCCGCACAAAACACGAGGGCATAACAAGGCCCGTAATGAGGTCTGGGTGGCTGCTAACACGGAAAAAGATTTTTTTTCACACACCTGAAGACGAGGCCAACGTACCTGTATACGGCGGGGTGCAGGAACAGCAGTAGTGGCGGTGGTAGGTGCAGTAGTAGCGTCAGCAGGAACAGCAGCAGAAGAGGCAGGATGTGAGCCAGCAGGAGCAGCGACAGCAGGTGTTGGGGTCGTGACCACATAGGAAGCCGCTCCATCTCCCTCCCGCCACGTCAGGCCACGCCAGGACATCATTCTCTCCTCCAATTCCTCTTGAAGCGACCTGGAGCCACCGTCACCGTGTGTTTCAGGTCCTGAAGACCTCTCCTCCGGGTCAAGTTTCAGGAGCTCCAGGAATTCCTGGTGACAGACACTGTACTTAAGAGGGCGTCCTAGCAACTCGTGTTGCGCCGCTGGACAAGAAACTTTGGTTAACTTAGCATCAGTTCAGACCTGAGTCTTGTCAAGTTACAGCTGAATAATCTAACAGACAATGTATGTGTTTCTGAAAGAATATAATAGTTTCACAAGCTAATCATATAACAAAGACAAATTTTCTTGCTGGTATCCTAATGCAGATATATTTCCTTCCCTTTATTAACCCATTTCAAGCATCGTAAAGCATCGTCTACTGTGTGTGACCTGGTCCCACAAGCAGTCATCCCACCGTATCTTACATCCTCTGTGTAGCAAACACATCGTCCCCAGTCAGACACTTACAACCACCTTCCCTGCTCCCTAACGCCTCACCCTAGGCTGTCCGGACAAGGCATCCAGTAAAGAAGCCGACACCCTGGCCAGTTCACCGGCTGCGACTGCTTCAGGAGGTTCCTCACAATCACCAGCCCACGAGAACCTCTCGTAGGTGCCACAGCTCCAGTCCGGGACCCACGCCTCCAACAGAGTGACGCTGATGGAAGCAAGAAGAGAAGCCTATGTTACTATCAGTGTTGGTCAACCATAAGTCCAGTGGGAATTTGAAAAGGGCATGGCCGGTGGAATGTATGTTCCTATAGATGGCTGGGGCCGAGGGGAATGTGACCACCAGAGATGGCTGGGGCTGAGGGGAATGTGACCACCAGAGATGGCTGGGGCTGAGGGGAATGAGACTACCACAGATGGCTGGGGCCGAGGGGAATGAGACCACAACAAATGGCTGAGGCTGAGGAGAATGAGACAACCACAGATGACTGGGGCCGAGGGGAATGTGACCACCACAGATGGCTGGGGCTGAGGGGAATGAGACTACCACAGATGGCTGGGATTGAGGGGAATGAGACCACCACAGATGGCGGAGGCCGAGGGGAATGAGACCAACACAGATGGCTGGGGCCGAGGGGAATGAGACCACCACAGATGGCTAGGGCCGAGGGGAATGAGACCACCACAGATGGCTGGGGCCGAGGGGAATGAGACCACCACAGATGGCTGGGGCTGAGGGGAATGAGACCACCACAGATGGCTGGGGCCGAGGGGAATGTGACCACCACAGATGGCTGGGGCTGAGGGGAATGTGACCACCACAGATGGCTGGGTATACAGTACCGCTGCCACGTTGTCGGGTACACTGTCTATGTGGCTGAGCCATATCGCAGACAGTTATCCTTATTACCCCTGGTAATGATGAATGTTTCCATTCATGCATGATAAAGAGGATATATGTGTCAGAGGTGAAGGGAACAAGAAGTGGGAGACCAAATTAGAGATGGAAGGATGGAGTGAAAAAAATTCTGAGCGATCGGGACCTGAACATACAGGAGGGTGAGAGGCGTGTACGGAATAACATGAATTGGAACAATGTGATATACCAGGGTCGATGTGGTGTCAATGTGAAACGTCTGGGTTAAACCATGGAAAGGTTTGTGGGGCCTAAATGTGGATAGGAAGCTGTAGTTTCGGTGCATTACACATGAGAGCTAAAGACTGAGTGCGAACGAAGGTGGCCTTTTTTGTCTATTTTCCTGGCGCTACCTCGCTGAAGCAGGGGATAGCGATGCTGTTTCCTGTAGGGCGGGGTAGCGCCAGGAACGGATGAAGGTAAACAAATATGAATATGTACATGTGTCTATATATATATATATATATATATATACATATATATATATATATATATATATATATATATATATATATATATATATATATATATATTTTTTTTTTTTTTTTGCTTTGTCGCTGTTTCCCGCGTTTGCGAGGTAGCGCAAGGAAACAGACGAAAGAAATGGCCCAACCCACCCCCATACACATGTATATACATACGTCCACACACGCAAATATACATACCTACACAGCTTTCCATGGTTTACCCCAGACGCTTCACATGCCTTGATTCAATCCACTGACAGCACGTCAACCCCGGTATACCACATCGCTCCAATTCACTCTATTCCTTGCCCTCCTTTCACCCTCCTGCATGTTCAGGCCCCGATCACACAAAATCTTTTTCACTCCATCTTTCCACCTCCAATTTGGTCTCCCTCTTCTCCTCGTTCCCTCCACCTCCGACACATATATCCTCTTGGTCAATCTTTCCTCACTCATTCTCTCCATGTGCCCAAACCATTTCAAAACACCCTCTTCTGCTCTCTCAACCACGCTCTTTTTATTTCCACACATCTCTCTTACCCTTACGTTACTTACTCGATCAAACCACCTCACACCACACATTGTCCTCAAACATCTCATTTCCAGCACATCCATCCTCCTGCGAACAACTCTATCCATAGCCCACGCCTCGCAACCATACAACATTGTTGGAACCACTATTCCTTCAAACATACCCATCTTTGCTTTCCGAGATAATGTTCTCGACTTCCACACATTCTTCAAGGCTCCCAGAATTTTCGCCCCCTCCCCCACCCTATGATCCACTTCCGCTTCCATGGTTCCATCCGCTGCCAGATCCACTCCCAGACATCTAAAACACTTCACTTCCTCCAGTTTTTCTCCATTCAAACTCACCTCCCAATTGACTTGACCCTCAACCCTACTGTACCTAATAACCTTGCTCTTATTCACATTTACTCTTAACTTTCTTCTTTCACACACTTTACCAAACTCAGTCACCAGCTTCTGCAGTTTCTCACGTGAATCAGCCACCAGCGCTGTATCATCAGGATAGACGCGTTGGAGAAGGTGAGATCTGATTGTGTATCCATTCATGGCGCTGCCATATCTTTTATCGGGAAGAGCAAACACAGACGGAATCAACAAGGAACCAGATGGTAGCCAGTGTTGCCATATCTGTCTAACCTGTACCACAGTTCAGTGCTATTGACGTATAGTTGTTATTTGATATATTGACAATAACTTGCAAGTAAGCATACAGTAGACAATATCACTAGAGCCTCTATAAAGTGGAAGGATAGTCATGTGGCAACCCCGCGCAGGCCACGCAGAGGGAGGGGGGGGAATGCCAATTATTGGTAATCTTGTAAGATTGTTTAACTAGTAAGGAGCAAATCATACTGAAATAATAAAAGAATGATGTAAGGAATTAACACGTAAAAATAACCCGTGCCATGTATCACGAGTGTAACTGTAGGTTAATCACAGAGATAAAATTGTTTCCATATAGGATTAAGCCAAGTGCAAACGTTTACTATTTACGGTGCTCAAAGAAGAACATACAGTTATACAACATCAAATAATGACATCAAGTACAATAGATCGAGTGTGGAGAGGTGACATAGTGAGGTGATTGACCAGGGAAACTAAGATATTCGCCTTGGTAACCCAACGTGATTCCGGGTCATGCAATACACAGACGAGACTCAGTGAGTACCCTATCTCCCTAAAGACACCCAGCCCGGGGTCAAGCAGCTGTTTGGATAGAGAAGCTGTAGGGTACTAGTCAGGGGCCCAGCTGGGGAGAGTCTTAAGGACATGCCTGTGGCGTGCTTGACCCAGCAGAAGCGGTACGGCGTCTCTCTATGAAACGCAAGCACGGACCGACCTAACGTGGAGGAAGAGGTTCCATCGCTAGGCCACGGACACTCTAACGCCCAGAGACCCGGGTGCATCAAGTTACCCACAATCCCGCTAAAACCATGTGTCAAAAAGTGTTCCACGCTCAAGTGAACTTGTAGCACCAGAGAACAAGAAGTCCTTTGCAACTGTCAATGAGGATGTTTAGTTACTATTAGCATTAATGTTAGGATGCATGCCACATTCTGATACTGTAAGTAGCCATAGATATCTAAGTAGATGTGTTAGGATGCATGCCACATTATTTCTGATACTGTTAAGTAGCCTTACATGTTAAAATATCCCAGTGACCGCGCACACAGAAACATGTCACTGTCATGGTATGTGGACTCATGTCATTTCACTTAGGCATTAAATGTAAGAAGTTTATTGACTTTCCTTAGCCCACAGGAAAGCGAGTAGTCAAAGTATGCTTGGCAGTCCACTGGCCTAGTTGGGTCGTTGATGTCTTAATCAAGAGGTTTTACCTAAACCATGGCTATGAATCCAAATGGTAATCTCACTTGAACAGGGAAGATACAAGAATGAGATAGAAGACGTAGATTAGTCAGCTGATATACAAGGAAGAAACATTGTTAAGACGCCATTGGTAAACAACCATTACCGGATGGCGGTGTTCAGGTTGGTGCGTTCGGGTCATAAAATTTTCATTATGTGGACAAGAAAGGGAAATGTTTACAAGTTTTGCCTATGATAAAGCTATCCAATTTCTATAGAATTTCACTAATATTAATAATTCTTTGTGTACATGATAACAGAAGATTCAGCGAAATTTATCGTGGTTAAGGAGTTAATCAATAATTGAACTGGCATTACTCAAGTCAATACAATGGTCATAATTTCTCAAGTCAATACAATGGTCATAATTTCTAACATGATTAAACAAAGCACTTGATTCTCGTCCTGTTCTTATACTATATTTATATTATCTAAGTCTAACATATAGATCCTTTCTAGTCTGCCCAATAGAAAACGTGTTACAGTGTTTACATGATACTCTGTCAACACAGCCCGTAGATTTTTCTGGTGAGTTTTTGATCAAGATATTCTTTATACCATTGTTATTGCTGAAGGCTACATTTATATTAAAGGATTTCGGCAACCTGGGAAGTAAATAAAATCATTACCAAAAGGGAGAACTAAAAGATTCTTGGTATCAAGGGGAGGTTTGGGTTCAACTCTATAAAATGATTTCTTTGCCAACTCAAAGGGTTTATCAATTAAAGATCTAGCATACTTTAGCATGGATCCAACAGAATATATCTTCTCAAACTCATCATCAATAGATTCTGGTGGGCACATACACTGCCTTACTTGTATCGGCCAACCTGGATATCACTTACTTGAAGGGTCTCAGCAGGAGGTGGCGGGCGTACGTGGGGGGCTGTGTGTGTTGCTCCTGCCACCGTGCAAACAGCTGGTCCACGAAGGCCGCCAGGAGGAAGAACACCGGATCCATCGGGCCGTCTGTAACAGAACACATCCTCACTACCTCAGAGACGTCTTACGGTACACCCCCAAGCTTCTATTAACGAACTAAGTGTAACCAGAATGTTATATACATTATGTTCCTTGAAAAAAAAAAAAAGTAAATCAATACATTGCAACGCCATTCAAAAACCTGCATCATCAGTGCCAGGCATTGAAGTTTCGTTTCAGACCTTCAGCAACCATTAAAATGAATATTGAGGTTAGACCCAGTATGTGAGGGAGGGGGAGAGTGTACCACCCCACATCAGTAGATGGCTCAGCTCACCTAGGGAGGCCAGGGTGCCCCCAGCGCTGCTCACCACCCGGGACACCTCCTGCCACAGAGCCTCCGCCATGGGCTCGAAGTCGTGGTGACGTAAGGCCAGCACCAGGTCCGCCACCGTGCCCACCTGACGGAGGAAGCCAGCAGCGTCAGTAACCCGGTAAAGAAAAAATGTATATATTTTTCAAGAGTTCACCTCCATGACCGCCATCGCAACTAATGAGGTTTGGAGGGAAAAATCTAATGACCTCGCCACATGATGGTTCCAGGAAAATTAAAAAGTTTTCCAGGGCGCACCTCCTCCTCCTCCTTTTTCATCGATTTCATATAATGAAAGAGTCTGGCGATAGTGTTCCACGACACGGGACGCTGCAGGTTAGAAAAGGTCCCGGGCGTTCTATGTCATCAGGTCAGGACACGTGACTGGATGATTCAAAAGCGGTGTCTGGCAACTTCGTCCAGGGTAACAGGCGAGCCAGATGAGGAATGAAGAAAATATATGTATTGGAAAATATCAAACACCTATCAGAAATGCAATTCATGGCCACATGGTCACTGAAAGAAATGAGAAGCCATACAAACACTGACTCGGTGCAATGGTGTAAAGTATAATTAAATATAAAAAGAGAAAATCATAACGTGAAATAAATCTTTACTTAAGAAAATATTGCCTGGTAAAAAAACACTCTGGAGACTCGTTTCTCGAACGTGTGTTGTTGTTACACCTGACACCACTAGTCCTAGTGAAGGTACAACATTACACCTAACTAAACATACATCAGAACTTATGATCACTAACATTACACTTAACTAAACATACATCAGAACTTATGATCTCGATCACGTGAACTTCACAGTAAAGGAGGTCAACGCAGGGGGAGAAGGAGGTTTGGCAGGAAGCGAGGAGTTGATAGCGGAGTGTGTGTGTTTTCGTCTCCCTCCAGCCATGATCATGTGTCCCTCGTCCACCTGCCATCGTCGGTCTCACTCAGCACCCATGTCCGTACCATGCATTGGCAACTGTGTTATCAACATACTGTGGAGTACTACACGTATATGTTGGCCACATTAGTGTTGGCAATACTGTCGGCGACGACGCTGCCTCCCACTACACATTATCAGTGTTGTGAATACTGCTAGGATGACGACGTTGCCTCGCACTACACATTTATCAGAGCTGTGAATGCTGCTAGGATGACGACGTGCCTCCCACTACACATTATCAGTGCTGTGAATACTGCTAGGATGACGACGTTGCCTCCCACTACACATTTATCAGAGCTGTGAATGCTGCTAGGATGACGACGTTGCCTCCCACTACACATTTATCAGAGCTGTGAATACTGCTAGGATGACGACGTGCCTCCCACTACACATTATCAGTGCTGTGAATACTGCTAGGATGACGACGTTGCCTCCCACTACACATTTATCAGAGCTGTGAATGCTGCTAGGATGACGACGTTGCCTCCCACTACACATTTATCAGAGCTGTGAATACTGCTAGGATGACGACGTGCCTCCCACTACACATTTATCAGAGCTGTGAATGCTGCTAGGATGACGACGTTGCCTCCCACTACACATTATCAGTGCTGTGAATACTGCTAGGATGACGACGTGCCTCCCACTACACATTTATCAGAGCTGTGAATGCTGCTAGGATGACGACGTGCCTCCCACTACACATTATCAGTGCTGTGAATACTGCTAGGATGACGACGTTGCCTCCCACTACACATTTATCAGAGCTGTGAATACTGCTGGGATGACATCCTCACTCACGTATTACCACGCTCACTGGCTGGTGTGGATCGTGCGATTATGACACCTCTCCCTGCCAACAGTGTTGACTTCTTTTACGCAAAATGTTCCAAACATTGTCTTGTGTTGGTGTGGCCCCGCCATCAGGCGTCTAAACCACCACCCGCCAATTTGTGTTTATCTCTTCCATTAACAATCGCCCCCTACCATACCGACTCTTCTTCCTTAATTTGATTTCAAAACTGGATCCTCTTCGCTCCTGATGACCTACCTCCCTCCCTGTCTTCCTCCCGGACTCCCTGCTTACTGTCCTCTCTACCAACCCATCTACCATACACGTCGACCATCTACACACACACACACACAGTTCCCACATTACCAGCCACACTAGGCTCGTTAGGTGGTTCATAAGACGGGCATGATTAATCACTTCCTTAATTCTTTGCCTAATCACCTCATTAAGGGCAAATGGAGGTTAAGCTGGGTTATGAGTAACAGCTGATACACTGTTATTGTGGGTATTACACACTGGAGACAGTAAACATGCCTGAGCCTTCTGCACGTTTACTGAAGCTTCTTCGTCCTTGGCGGACTCTCGTTGAGTCAGATGAGCAAATTTCTTGTCAATGTCGTTTTTCGAAATAATAATAATAATAATAATAATAATAATAATAATAATAATAATATTAATTAAAAAGTTAAACAATATTTTCATATTTCACAATCGTTACGTCACATAATATCTTAGGTACAACTACGTTGTGGTACTTTTCATCTAATAGCGGAAAATGATAGCAATAATGAAGAGAATGTATTAAATATTAGCATTACAAGATTGCCAACATTCCCGACGTGTCCCAGAAATAGGACAAGAGTTGCCGACAGTGTTGCCACCAACAACGACCGACCCTTCAATAATCCCAGTACGTTATCAGTATACTGGGTTTATTCGCTTCGTATATCTAGGAATCAGGTACGTGATTCGTTCCGTTGGTACCTCGATGGATATCCTTATATCCGAACAGTGTCTTATTACCTTCACTGTGGATTCCTGAACACAGAATCAGACGCAGCAACCCTGCTATCAAATACAGGTGTGTGTGTGTGTGTGTGTGTGTGTAATTACCAATTTGTATTGTGCGCGGCTGGAGGGTCCAAAGTGATGTGGACCCATCTCAGAAACTTTCCCTACAGTGTACAAATCCTTAAACTTGAAGAAGCTGTTAACATACAGTTTCATCACTCAGTGCATTTCATTCAACCACAGAATCAAATTTACTTACGTCTTTTAAAACAAGCTTTTTGCTTAATTTCATACTATTGCTTCTATTGGTTACATGTCGAAGAAATTTTCACTTCGGATTAAAAAAAAAAAAAAGGTTTAAAAACTATACTATACTGTCCTTCCCCGCTCGTTTGCCTTTTAATTGGTAGCTGGCTGTCCTGCCGTCTACATCCCCACAATGCATCTTTTAACGTAACGACCTGTCTCTGTCCTCCATACCCTTCCCTCTATACTGTGAGCTGAAGGGTACACGTGTACATATATTATTTCATTGTAAATTTCAGATCCTTCCACAACGCTGACCAAAATCATGGCTGCAGAGTTCTGTTTTCCACGTACAGTTCCAGCAGATGTTCCTCAGTTGTGTGTTTTGTGTAGTTTCCACGACCATATCTCCTCACTGGGTATGGATTCCTCTACGATCTTTTACTTTCCTGTTTGACCACATGTTTAATTCAAACAGTTTCCAGGTTAATGATGACGGATCGCCCCCTTTGATTCTAGTGTGTTCAGACATAATAATACGGAAACATTTCCCGTATACAGTCCACGAATTTGAGTCTTCATGACTTTCTATCTTCATGAGAATCTAAATTCTTATAGCTAATATCTATATCATGTGTGAGGAGTGTACGTCTCAATGAGCGAAGTACACACACTCTCCTAAATGATCCTTCATCGTTATCCTTCTATATTTGTCCTGGTTCATGACACTTCTTTGGTGAATGATACATTATCTTTCCTACGCAAGTTTTTCCCACAGTTACTCTCCCATATGTAGTGTGAGTGGTCCATGCAACAATATTTCCTAAATTTAAATACTGTCTCATTCAGATATCTCTCCCTCTGTGTTTAATAATTGTGGACATAATAGACCAGATCTTATGTCATTGGGTAACTTCTTTTGACGCCACTATTCCAACAATGTTTGGATTTTTCTTCCTTCAACTCGGTCCTCTTTTCTAGTCTATCAACATTCGCATCTGTCATCTTCAGTCTAATATTGACATTACTTCACATTCTTGACCTCTTTAAAGTTGTGGCCGGGTTGCTTTGCGCTCAAACCTTTGTTCACGTCTCCCGTTTTTACCTTATGACTACATTCCTTTACTCTTTCTTGTGCTCGTGTGTGTGTGTGTGTGTGTGTGTGTGTGTGTGTGTGTGTGTGAATAAAATACAACCTAAAAAGGTGTTGAAGGAGATAAAACAACACAGTATCGCCATCTTAAACGCAGACAATGCATGGAATTCAGAAACAATAATACAACAATTGAAGGTACCGTGTCACGTTCAATTTTCAACACACCATAAAGCCAAAACACAGGTGGGACGAACAGCCAAGCCAGACACACAATATAGCCAGCCAAATTACGTAGTTCTGAAATGACTTCCCCAACAGAAATTATGTCAGCATTACAAAATACCTAGTTTGCAATAAACTTCATTTCATAGTTCAGTTATGTTCACGGGCTCGCTCATTTGATTAAATTCTCATTAATGTCATTACCTTCCACTGTGGCCGGGGGACAAAGTTGCAATATTGCCACAACTTGCTGTGTGCCCCAAAAGCCAGCCACAACACTATGAAACGCTCACTAACGCATCATCCGGGACAACAATCGGACAACTCGGTCTGCATTTTCGTTTTCTTTGTCAATAAAAGTGACTTTGTTATCATATACTATTATAACAAGAGGGAATCGCTATGCTTTGCTGATGAAAAGGGATTTAATGTTACATGCTGAGTTCCTGGTAAGATGCGTTTTAACTGTTAGTCTACTTACACTAGTCTGGTATGATGGGAGTCAACATTAGCACGGGCCCCGGAGTGAAGGAAACCCCCCCCCTCGCCACTCCCTCATAAAATGGGGAGCGCCCGGCCATGATCTTGGGAGCCCTCCCTTTCTAGCTTTTATTTTATTTCATTCAGGAATTTCATGATAAAAGATTCTAAATCATGACAGCATGAAGCTCATAGACAAATCCAAATGGTAGGTAGTGTATCATGTAAATATGACTAAGTGAGGTCCAGGGTTTCCGTTTTATATTTAAAATAGGATTAGGTGGGATTTGGAGGGGCCCAGACCTCTCTATGAACTCTGGGGTTGCGATCCCCATATCCCCGTACCTCTCCCTCCCAAATGGGGTTCCATGTAAATGTAGCATGACATACCAAATACAGATGATATCCATTAATCCCTAAACCTAAGCGAAAATGACGCTAACTAGCTCAATATTACCGGAAAAAAAATTAGAGGAAATTGCACTAACCGGATGCAGTGGTCGCTCACTCTGGGTTGTGTTGCCTTTCTGGTCCGCATTCGTTGCCAGACGTACGTTCAATCCTGGTGTTGCCGGAATCCTCCGCCACACGTCATTTTCTGAAAATGTCTTACATAATTTCATATTTGATTAAGAACAGGCACCGGCCAACTATAGAAATATGAAACAACCATACATATGTGTTATTTACCTAAACCAACTTACGTCTGAACCTATTATTTGCGAATACTACAGCGTAGGAAACCAGCAGCTGTTGGAGGTAGGACAGTTGGAGCGTCATCCAGCCGTACACCAAGTTCGTTATTTATTTCATTTATCAAAGTTTCCTGAATAAACATTACAGAATTTCAGTCACATTAAGCTGATACATGCTTGCTTAAGCCAGTGGATAGATTTCTATTTCAGGGTGGATAGACTGCCGTCAATCCACTCGGCGAATATATTTTCACATTAAATGGTGAAATTTGTATCATTTGCTTGAAATACCTACAAACGACGACGGCATGACACTACTAGCACGGTACAAACATTGAATACTGATCCATAATTTGACTGTAATCAACACATGGCACATTGCTACAAATTTGAAAGTTGTTTTTCTTAATCATTACAGTAATTGGTCATGTCTATCATGCATTGGTATATGAAGATAGTCCAATCTGATGATGTATGTGTATGTAACAGCCTTGTCATAAATGTAAACAGTTTCTGAATAAGAATCTACATTACTAGTATTCCTGAAGGAAATGGGATGTCTATATCATATATAATCTTTGCTCAAAGCATAATACTGTCATGAAATATTGGAAAAATCTCAGTGCGAAATAACAAAAGCTAGATTCTTCTTTAACAAAATCGTTTCACAAAAAATCTCTTACACAAAAACAACTTCGAGCAAAATCTGCTTTACGATTCTAAGCTCTACTTTAAGGAGCTTATGTTAGTGGCTGCACTTTTCTCGTCACTTGTACAGTGAATAACTGTGTGGTTTGTTGTTTGTGGATAACATTCACTATCTGGTAATTAGATAATGTGAGGCAGGTGGTTAAATCTAACTGGTATAACATCCACTGATCATAAAATGTTATTACCCCTCGTGAATGACGTAGCTCTATGTTCTATATGTCAGACACGCCATCTTGTCTTCCTTGGTAACGAGCTGTTTCTTGCCACAAGTTATAATGGAGAGTGTCCTTTCCAAATAGTTCGGGTAAATTACTTGACAAAAATTATGATCAAAAGGGACATCAAGAACCTTTTAGTCTCCCTTTCAAAGATAATGTTACTTTACTTCCCGTGTTGCTTAAATTCTATAATGTAAATGTTGCCCTCAGCAACAGTAATACTATAAAGAATATCTTAATCAGGGACTCACCAGAAAGTTCTCCTGGATGCATCTATAAAGTGCCATGTAGAAATTGTGATAAGTTTTATGTTGGGCAGACTGGTAGGGATATTTCTGTTAGACTTAAGCAACATAAGTATAGTATAAGAACAGGACAAGAATCAACGGCCTTATTCACTCACGTTAAAAACTACGATCATTGCAATGACTGGAGTAACGCCATCTCAGTTATTAACTCTAACTCTAGTATCTAGAGAAATATCATTGAATCTTCTATCATTAAATACGCAATGAATTATAACCTTAATATCAGTGAAGGTTTATACAAACTGGATAGCTTTATTTTGAAAAAATTTGTAAACAGTTCTCCTTTTCATCCATATAATAAGTTTATGATACGCTTGTTGTCAGTCTTGGGCGCACACGACCTCTATGAGGACAGTCACTTGTTTACCAAATGGCGTCCTAGCTACGTCTCTTCGTGGTATATCAACTGACTGTTATATTTCTTTCTTGTATCTCCCAATGATAAAGTGATTATTACACGAAAGTGCACTTGGAAACTTATCGTGTATCATTTCCCCGTCTTTTCCTAGCTCTACATCGCGCGCGCGCGGGACGGGGAGTGTCATTTCATGTGTGGCGGGGTGGCGATGAGATTGGATGAAGGCAGCAAGTATGAATATGTACATGTGTATATATGTATATGTCTGTGTATATGTATGTTGAAATGTATAGGTATGTATATGTGCGTGTGTGGGCGTGTATGTATATACATGTGTATATGGGTGGGTTGGGCCTTTCTTTCGTCTATTTTCTTGCGCTACCTCGCTAACGCGGGAGACAACGACAAAGTATAATAATATTTTCATTATATATACACACACACACACACATATACATATATATATATATATATATATATATATATATATATATATATATATTTTTTTTTTTTTTTTTTATTTTGTGTCTGTCTCCCGCGTTTGCGAGGTAGCGCAAGGAAACAGACGAAAGAAATGGCCCAACCCCCCCCCCCCCATACACATGTACATACACACGTCCACACACGCAAATATACATACCTACACAGCTTTCCATGGTTTACCCCAGACGCTTCACATGCCTTGCTTCAATCCACTGACAGCACGTCAACCCCTGTATACCACATGACTCCAATTCACTCTATTTCTTGCCCTCCTTTCACCCTCCTGCATGTTCAGGCCCCGATCACACAAAATCTTTTTCACTCCATCTTTCCACCTCCAATTTGGTCTCCCTCTTCTCCTCGTTCCCTCCACCTCCGACACATATATCCTCTTGGTCAATCTCTCCTCACTCATTCTCTCCATGTGCCCAAACCATTTCAAAACACCCTCTTCTGCTCTCTCAACCACGCTCTTTTTATTTCCACACATCTCTCTTACCCTTACGTTACTTACTCGATCAAACCACCTCACACCACACATTGTCCTCAAACATCTCATTTCCAGCACATCCATCCTCCTGCGCACATCTCTATCCATAGCCCACGCCTCGCAACCATACAACATTGTTGGAACCACTATTCCCTCAAACATACCCATTTTTGCTTTCCGAGATAATGTTCTCGACTTCCACACATTTTTCAAGGCTCCCAAAATTTTCGCCCCCTCCCCCACCCTATGATCCACTTCCGCTTCCATGGTTCCATCCGCTGACAGATCCACTCCCAGATATCTAAAACACTTCACTTCCTCCAGTTTTTCTCCATTCATACTCACCTCCCAATTGACTTGACCCTCACCCCTACTGTACCTAATAACCTTGCTCTTATTCACATTTACTCTCAACTTTCTTCTTCCACACACTTTACCAAACTCAGTCACCAGCTTCTGCAGTTTCTCACATGAATCAGCCACCAGCGCTGTATCATCAGCGAACAACAACTGACTCACTTCCCAAGCTCTCTCATCCCCAACAGACTTCATACTTGCCCCTCTTTCCAGGACTCTTGCATTTACCTCCCTTACAACCCCATCCATAAACAAATTAAACAACCATGGAGACATCACACACCCCTGCCGCAAACCTACATTCACTGAGAACCAATCACTTTCCTCTCTTCCTACACGTACATATGCCTTACATCCTCGATAAAAACTTTTCACTGCTTCTAACAACTTGCCTCCCACACCATATATTCTTAATACCTTCCACAGAGCATCTCTATCAACTCTATCATATGCCTTCTCCAGATCCATAAATGCTACATACAAATCCATTTGCTTTTCTAAGTATTTCTCACATACATTCTTCAAAGCAAACACCTGATCCACACATCCTCTACCACTTCTGAAACCGCACTGCTCTTCCCCAATCTGATGCTCTGTACATGCCTTCACCCTCTCAATCAATACCCTCCCATATAATTTACCAGGAATACTCAACAAACTTATACCTCTGTAATTTGAGCACTCACTCTTATCCCCTTTGCCTTTGTACAATGGCACTATGCACGCATTCCGCCAATCCTCAGGCACCTCACCATGAGTCATACATACATTAAATAACCTTACCAACCAGTCAACAATACAGTCACCCCCTTTTTCAATAAATTCCACTGCAATACCATCCAAACCTGCTGCCTTGCCGGCTTTCATCTTCCGCAAAGCTTTTACTACCTCTTCTCTGTTTACCAAATCATTTTCCCTAACCCTCTCACTTTGCACACCACCTCGACCAAAACACCCTATATCTGCCACTCTGTCATCAGACACATTCAACAAACCTTCAAAATACTCATTCCATCTCCTTCTCACATCACCGCTACTTGTTATCACCTCCCCATTTACGCCCTTCACTGAAGTTCCCATTTGCTCCCTTGTCTTACGCACCCTATTTACCTCCTTTCAGAACATCTTTTTATTCTCCCTAAAATTTAATGATACTCTCTCACCCCAACTCTCATTTGCCCTTTTTTTCACCTCTTGCACCTTTCTCTTGACCTCCTGTCTCTTTCTTTTATACTTCTCCCACTCAATTGCATTTTTTCCCTGCAAAAATCGTCCAAATGCCTCTCTCTTCTCTTTCACTAATACTCTTACTTCTTCATCCCACCACTCACTACCCTTTCTAAACAGCCCACCTCCCACTCTTCTCATGCCACAAGCATCTTTTGCGCAATCCATCACTGATTCCCTAAATACATCCCATTCCTCCCCCACTCCCCTTACTTCCATTGTTCTCACCTTTTTCCATTCTGTACATATATATATATATATATATATATATATATATATATATATATATATATATATATATATTCGCAATCCTTCTTATACTCTCTCTCTCTCTCTCTCTCTCTCTCTCTCTCTCTCTCTCTCTCTCTCTCTCTCTCTCTCTGTACCTTCTATTTCTGACCGTTGTAGCTTGCCGGGCCGTAAGCCGTGCAACCTGCCAGCCTCGCATATATTGCAAAGATTTATTTTTTATATTTGCCCAAAGCCTAACCCTTGACATTTGTGATCCCGCGCCAACAACCCGTCTGACTGTATGTACAGGTTTAAGGGAATGTTGTACTCACAACCGCAACACTGTAACACACAACACTGTACTCACTACAACACTGTACTCACAGTACGCTATTGAAACACAATAACACACAACACACCATCGCAACACTATGTCACTTAGCACGCTATCGCAACACGGTCACACAACACACGTTATGACAACACTGTATCACACAACACAGTGTTGGGGTGAGGATCATATAATGTGGGTTGTGTATGTGTGGAGACTATGGTCGGCCAGTACAGCGCATACTATGAATGAGGCTTCGAAGGCAAGTTCAACGTCCAGAGGAAATGTTTAATAATAATAATAATAATAATAATAATAATAATAATAATAATAATCATTATTATTATCATTATTATCATTATTATTATCATTACTATTATCATTATCATCATCATCATTATTATTATTATTATTATTATTATTATTATTATTATTAAAACTGTAGTATTAATACTTATACTAATGAAAATGAAGCTTAGTTAACTGCAGACAAAGGTTGAAAATATAAGAAAATAAACACAAATTCATTTCCTCGCCTGACATGTAGACAAGCTGGCCCCCAAAGCTGAAATCATTATGAAAAAAAAGATGGATTTGTAGTTTGGTTCCTGTCATTGTGTACCTGGTGTCGACCTGTCGATTTCTGCTCACCAAGTCATTTTCTCTATCTAACGAACACTAACTTTTCACACAGTTACTGGGGGTCTGCGACGTGGGTTGTTCTACCCATCTGGGTAGTACAGTTGAGGCTGGTGACGACTGCGTGGTGGTCCAGCACTTCAGTGGCTGTCAAGTGTCACTCCACCAGCTCAGGTTGCTGCCTTTTCTTTCTGTCTCACTCAACACCTGGACACCTGACCGTCAGTTCACAACGGTATATCTCACCATGACATACATAAAACCAGACCACACGTAACTCACACGACTCATTCAACGTAACTCTACGTAGATAATAACTTTAGGGTTCCTAAGTTTCTATTCAAAATATTCATGTATGAGCGACGGAAATACTTTGTTGCTCCTCTCTGAATTAGTTCTAGTTTCTCTTTCATGTTCGAAAAGCTTTCCTAGTCAGACCTGAGGAAAGTATCGGCAAAATAAGGCCTGAGCTGGGCGTGGTAAGGTGAGGGTGCTGTAGCCTATGTATCATCGTTCATACTACACGTCACGACACGGTACATTCTGTTACCTTGGTGATGTTCAGCCATGCATCTATCATTTGTACGTCACCTCATTACTGTCATTCACTCCAAAGTCTTTCTATTCTATAACCTTTAACAGTGATTTAACCACCATTCTATGTATCTGATGTATATATATATATATATATATATATATATATATATATATATATATATATATATATATATATTTTTTTTTTTTTTTTTTTTTTTTTTTTATACTTTGTCGCTGTCTCCCGCGTTTGCGAGGTAGCGCAAGGAAACAGACGAAAGAAATGGCCCAACCCCCCCCCCATACACATGTACATACACACGTCCACACACGCAAATATACATACCTACACAGCTTTCCATGGTTTACCCCAGACGCTTCACATGCCTTGATTCAATCCACTGACAGCACGTCAACCCCTGTATACCACATCGCTCCAATTCACTCTATTCCTTGCCCTCCTTTCACCCTCCTGCATGTTCAGGCCCCGATCACACAAAATCTTTTTCACTCCATCTTTCCACCTCCAATTTGGTCTCCCTCTTCTCCTCGTTCCCTCCACCTCCGACACATATATCCTCTTGGTCAATCTTTCCTCACTCATTCTCTCCATGTGCCCAAACCATTTCAAAACACCCTCTTCTGCTCTCTCAACCACGCTCTTTTTATTTCCACACATCTCTCTTACCCTTACGTTACTTACTCGATCAAACCACCTCACACCACACATTTTCCTCAAACATCTCATTTCCAGCACATCCATCCTCCTGCGCACATCTCTATCCATAGCCCACGCCTCGCAACCATACAACATTGTTGGTACCACTATTCCTTCAAACATACCCATTTTTGCTTTCCGAGATAATGTTCTCGACTTCCACACATTTTTCAAGGCTCCCAAAATTTTCGCCCCCTCCCCCACCCTATGATCCACTTCCGCTTCCATGGTTCCATCCGCTGACAGATCCACTCCCAGATATCTAAAACACTTCACTTCCTCCAGTTTTTCTCCATTCAAACTCACCTCCCAATTGACTTGACCCTCACCCCTACTGTACCTAATAATATATATATATCCTATAGGCATTTCACTGCATTTCTTTACAGTGAGGGTCACGTGACCGCCCTGCGTCTGACCGCTCCATCAGCTTATGGTGTTAACCCCCCCCCCCCCCCCCCGGGTACCCACCGGAGAGGCGGTGGGCGTGGGTGGTGTAATCCCAGTATGGCAGCCGCAGGTGGCACCCGCCGCCCACCCGCTGCAGCTCGGCCTCCACCGCCCGCACGACCACCCGGTTCACGCCCAGCCAAGCCCGCGGGTCGTGGGCGGCCATGACGTGCTTGGCGTAGGCCAGGGTGAAGGTCTGGGGCCATCCATCTGAAACACACACAAACAATAAGAAAGGTTAGTGTCATCGTACGAGGGGGCAACTACCCCTGCCTGGGTGTAATGGCCTGACCCCTTTTAAAACTATCCTTAAACAGGGTCAGGTCAAAGGTCAGACTATCACACCCCAAGGTCGTAACGAAGTGCTTAAAGAGGTCATACATATCATCGTATTCAATGAGTTCCACAACATGTCACCAGGTGCTCTGTACCCGGACTGTACTCTTACGTCTGTAATCTGACGACGTAAAAGGAGGTAAGATTACAGGCCAGCAGACATCCTACAATACCGTGGTAATAATCATACACAAAACATGTCATGTATGGCTCAGGTATGGACGCTGTGTTCCAAATGGCATTTCAGAAGCTGATTTTCCAAGGTTGACACTATATTTCCATGAGCACAGAACTAATTAAAACTGGGCTGGTACACATATGTGTTACGAGGGTAAAGTCAACCATTTGTTCATGTGAATATCACTAAAACTGGCGACACACACCATGACCCACTCTGTCTGCACGTGACCAAGACAAACACAGTCCTGGTCACGGTGACATCTCTGTAACAGTCCTGGTCACGGTGACATCTCTGTAACAGTCCTGGTCACGGTGACATCTCTGTAACAGTCCTGGTCACGGTGACATCTCTGTAACAGTCCTGGTCACGGTGACATCTCTGTAACAGTCCTGGTCACGGTGACATCTCTGTAACAGTCCTGGTTACGGTGACATCTCTGTAACAGTCCTGGTCACAGTGACATCTCTGTAACAGTCCTGGTCACGGTGACATCTCTGTAACAGTCCAGGTCACGGTGACATCTCTGTAACAGTCCTGGTCACGGTGACATCTCTGTAACAGTCCTGGTCACGGTGACATCTCTGTAACAGTCCTGGTCACGGTGACATCTCTGTAACAGTCCTGGTTACGGTGACATCTCTGTAACAGTCCTGGTCACAGTGACATCTCTGTAACAGTCCTGGTCACGGTGACATCTCTGTAACAGTCCAGGTCACGGTGACATCTCTGTAACAGTCCTGGTCACGGTGACATCTCTGTAACAGTCCTGGTCACGGTGACATCTCTGTAACAGTCCTGGTCACGGTGACATCTCTGTAACAGTCCTGGTCACGGTGACATCTCTGTAACAGTCCTGGTCACGGTGACATCTCTGTAACAGTCCTGGTTACGGTGACATCTCTGTAACAGTCCTGGTCACAGTGACATCTCTGTAACAGTCCTGGTCACGGTGACATCTCTGTAACAGTCCAGGTCACGGTGACATCTCTGTAACAGTCCTGGTCACGGTGACATCTCTGTAACAGTCCTGGTCACGGTGACATCTCTGTAACAGTCCTGGTCACGGTGACATCTCTGTAACAGTCCTGGTCACGGTGACATCTCTGTAACAGTCCTGGTCACGGTGACATCTCTGTAACAGTCCTGGTCACGGTGACATCTCTGTAACAGTCCTGGTCACGGTGACATCTCTGTAACAGTCCTGGTCACGGTGACATCTCTGTAACAGTCCTGGTCACAGTGACATCTCTGTAACAGTCCTTGTCACGGTGACATCTCTGTAACAGTCCTGGTCACGGTGACATCTCTGTAACAGTCCTGGTCACGGTGACATCTCTGTAACAGTCCTGGTCACGGTGACATCTCTGTAACAGTCCTGGTCACGGTGACATCTCTGTAACAGTCCTGGTCACGGTGACATCTCTGTAACAGTCCTGGTCACGGTGACATCTCTGTAACAGTCCTGGTTACGGTGACATCTCTGTAACAGTCCTGGTCACAGTGATATCTCTGTAACAGTCCTGGTCACGGTGACATCTCTGTAACAGTCCAGGTCACGGTGACATCTCTGTAACAGTCCTGGTCACAGTGACATCTCTGTAACAGTCCTGGTCACGGTGACATCTCTGTAACAGTCCAGGTCACGGTGACATCTCTGTAACAGTCCAGGTCACGGTGACATCTCTGTAACAGTCCTGGTCACGGTGACATCTCTGTAACAGTCCTGGTCACGGTGACATCTCTGTAACAGTCCTGGTCACAGTGACATCTCTGTAACAGTCCTGGTCACGGTGACATCTCTGTAACAGTCCAGGTCACGGTGACATCTCTGTAACAGTCCAGGTCACGGTGACATCTCTGTAACAGTCCAGGTCACGGTGACATCTCTGTAACAGTCCTGGTCACGGTGACATCTCTGTAACAGTCCTGGTCACAGTGATATCTCTGTAACAGTCCTGGTCACGGTGACATCTCTGTAACAGTCCAGGTCACGGTGACATCTCTGTAACAGTCCTGGTCACGGTGACATCTCTGTCACAGTCACCACCACAACCTGCAGCCTCTGAACCCTATCCTCCACCACAGGTCACCTCAGTGGTCGCTCTCCTCCCCCACCACATACCCTCCCCACACTGTCATGCCCCCCACTATCTCCACCATGTCCGTCGTCACCATCTCGTTATCTCCCTTATCATCGTCACACTTTATCCCTCCACCGTCACAACGTAATCTCTCTGATACATCATGGTCACCAGTGGCTCCCACAGTCCCCATGTCCTCAGTCTCCCAGCGCCACTCCCACATCCCACAACCAAATCTTACACACACACCCTCATATAAAGGTCTTCCACACACACACACACACACACACACACACACACACACACACACACACAGTCATTTTTCATTCATCTGTTTCTACCTGCGGCGTTAACAGAAAACTCTCTTTCTTGGCTCCCATTCAGCGCCGTGCAGCAGACCCTGCAGTTAACACGAACGTTCCAGTCATCACTATAAACGTTCAGGTGGCAACAAACGTTGTGGTAAACGCAACGTCAACCAGTGAGGCATGGTGGGAAGGGGGCAAACACAAGAAATCGTTGAAAAAGAAATGATAAATTCTTACTTATATATAGACTCCTGAAGGCGCGGGTGAGGTCCTGCAGACGGCGAGGCTGAAGAGTAGTCACCTCCTGCCGTACTCGCGAGGACCCGGCCTCCCAGCACTCACACGTACCTGACGGAGGCATGACACAAGCCGTTCATCAGAGGCAGGCCTGAGACACATGTGACGCATGCCAGGCCACAACACTGGCTAGGATACAACACTAATGATGCTGGACACATGACGGCTGCTCAGCTGTGAGGACACAGACAGACAGACAGTACCACTGTTCCTGGGTCGTTCCCTCCTTTCAAAAATGTTCCTGCTTCTGGGGTGCACCTTCCAGGGTGTACCTGTGTTCCTGGGGTGTTTCTGTATTCCTGGGCTGTTTCTGTGTTTCTCGGGTGTTTCTGTTTTCCTGGGGTGGTCTGTGTTCCTGGGGTGTTCTGTGTTCCTGGGGTGTTCTGTGTTCCTGGGGTGGTCTGTGTTCCTGGGGTGTTCTGTGTTCCTAAAGTGTTTCTGTTTTCCTAGGGTGTTTCAGTATTCCAGGTGTTTGTCTTGACTGTCATACTCTCCTTTATTCAGTACAGTTTACTTTCTCATCATTCAGTTCCTTTCACCTTCACATTCAAATTTCTTAAACACTTCCCTCTTGGTCTTCACCCTCGTCCTCTGCCCACCAAACTTCCACCTTCCATTTCTCCTCCCATCTCCCCATTCCCTTTCCCACTCCCATCCCATCACTTCTTCCATCACTAACCCCTTCAGTTACCCCTACATCCTCTCCCCGTCACCCCTTCTCCTCTATCATCTCACTCATCCCGCCCCCCTTCCTCACTTTCCCTCACTCTCCTCCGCTCCTATTCATCATCTTCCATCCTCTCTCCCCACTCACCATTATTCTCTCTAACCACCTGCCCACTTATCATCCAACCCCTATTGCCCAACAACATCATAGTCGTCCCACTGCACCTCAACATTTTCCTCCTCATCCTCGGATTTTCCCATTTCACGTCCCCCCATCCTTCACCATTCAACTCTACCCTCTTCACTCTCACCCCTTGACGTTCCTCTTCACCCTCTTCCAACCCTCCACTGTCCTTCTCCCACTCCTCTCTATCCTCCTCCACCAGTCGTCTCCCGAGTTTTTATTCGGGAAGTCGATGAATTTTAAAGACAGTATAAACAAACTTAAGCCTCTTTGCCATGATGGTAAATAAAATTCTATTTATAATAACGGTCGACGGTTATTCTTTCCTCTTTATATATATATATATATATATATATATATATATATATATATATATATGTGTGTGTGTGTGTGTGTGTGTGTGTGTGTGTGTGTGTGTGTGTGTTCTCCCGGACTCCGCCTGCTTGTAGTCAGTCCGCTGGTAAACAGTCACCTTCATCAGCTGACCAGACAGAGCTGTCTCGTCAAAGACCTCGCCCTTCAAAGGAGTCTATCATTTTTTTTCCCCTGATTGGAACACAGTCTTGTGGTTGTATTAGCCCATAAAAGGGGTCCTGAGGTTGCACAATAATAATAATAATAATAATAATAATAATAATAATAATAATAATAACAATAATAACAACAGCAACAATAATAATGATAATGATTATTATTATAGCACTAAAAAGAAAGATCTTTTCTTGCAAGTCTCACAACTAGCAGATGAAGGAAGACATACAACATGCAGTATGATGAGAGGAATTCTAAGAAAACTGAAGGTTTACATGACAAATAACTACAGTCAGTCCCGCTACTTAGAATTTCCATTTACAGTAAAAACACACGTAATCTAAGACAAACCACTTACAACTAAGTCTCCATTTGCTCTTTAAGACATACGACAATCATTTTGATTTTCTTAAATATTGCCTTTAATATAAACAGAAATTAACTGAAAAAAATACAGATATATATATATATATATATATATATATATATATATATATATATATATATATATATATATATATATATATATGATTTATTTCACATTTGTGTCGCACTGAACACATTATAAATAAACCCGTATTGGAGATTGTAAATTAATATAAGCTTTGGAGACTGACCAACATCCATATATGATTATCTAGTAATTTATCGTCTGCAAAATTACGGCAGCTCAATATCGAAGAGTATAAACGTCAAAAGTACATATATAGTTATATGAACTAAAGTACTATAAATCTTTCAAAAATGATACGGGATATTTACTATTTTCATTAATATAAATTGCAAAAAAATTTACATAACTGTTTTTGACATTATTACAAATACAAAAAGAGTCACAACAAACATTCATCAATTAACTAAATGGTGTGTTGTCTGAATGTTGAACCTGTGTGCCAGGCAGTTCCCTATGAACAATAACATGAACTAAACCTCAGGGTACATATGTGAAGCAGTACCTACTTTATTACTGACAACAGTTAATAGTACTTTTAAGCCTAGATAACGTTTATGTCTGAGTATTCATTACGGCTGAATTGAAACTGTAATCTACGTTGTGCTGGAAAATTAAAAAAACATTTTACATTCTGTTAATCTAATACTAAAGATTAAATATGGCTATTATCCAAATTTTATCGCCCTTAATGATCGGCTTATCTCAAATACCACATTTTTGTAAACACATTTGATTATTTTTTGTACCCGAATTAAGTGAGATCTAATTTTAATATATTTTTCTAATTTCCTGATTACGATTTGATGTTGGTAATCACAGACTTTCCTTCGCCGCCTCATTACTAAATTTATCGACTTTTTCTGTGGGAGAAACGTTGTTCCACTT
Source organism: Panulirus ornatus (assembly GCF_036320965.1). Lineage (NCBI taxonomy): Eukaryota > Metazoa > Arthropoda > Malacostraca > Decapoda > Palinuridae > Panulirus > Panulirus ornatus. The sequence goes on along the minus strand of NC_092232.1, from coordinate 28,562,424 downwards.
ACAGAAGAACCTGCAATATGTAACAACAGACAGAAAAGCTTTTCAGTTTCTCCCAAAATTCACTAAGAATATCCAACGCAAGTCGTACATGGAGACCTCTTTCTCCACTCTGATAGCCACTTTTTTTTTTTTTATTGCCTTCACTAGTTTTTATTATATTTATGGTTTAATTCTTTCGTTAATGATTTGATAATTATATCGAGATGTTTTGGTTTGTTTTCTAACATTATTCTACGCAACAGTAGAGTAAAATATGTTTGGTTTAAACATCAGCTTTTTGGGTTGTGTGTGTTGGACGTCGGCCTTCATGGTGTGAGTGGCAAAATTGTCGTACCCTTGTCAGGGTGTTCGTTCTCTTCTTTCAAGTTATCACCCATTATCTCTTCACAAGATCGCTGGTGGGAATTCTTGCCGCGACATAAACTTGTCATTTTCACTTTTAAGCGTCGTGCGTGTCATGTAAGTGTGTGTGTAACAAGTTCACAATGATTTCGTTGTGATAAACGGCAGAAACATGTAGGCCACAGCCATCACGCCGCCCTACCACTTAGCGAAGTCGGTTCAGTGTAAATGCTTTAGGGACATTTTTTTCTCGTTCTAGATAACGATCTCGCTAGTGCTAAACCCCCGTCCCCCTTGAGGAGGTTAAGAACTGTGTGCCACTAACTAGTTACGTTCCTTCACTGTATTGCTACACCAAGTTTAGACCAAGTCTGTTTGTGGTTAGGTTTGAGCGAAATTCGTTAAACTGAACCCCATGTTTATCTGAAGCTTGTTTCTTTCTACTAAGCCCCGTGTTTATTCTCGGCTCGTTTCTCATGGCTGAGCTAGATTCGTTATACTGAACCCTACATTTTTCCTGATCTTCAATGCCCCTCCACCATGTGAGGTCATGGAGAGTAGTATAAAGGAGGGTAGGAGAGTGATGAACTCTTTCTCGTCCCAATTTCTCTATATTTATTATTAAATTACTTGCCTTGTGAAGATTTTTCTTTTATCATACAACTAATTAAACGGAGCTGGAAAATTAGAAAAAGATTCCTCAATATTTCATAAAGTAGTTCATACCAGGAGAAACGAAACTGTTTCATCTTCCTCCGAGAAATGTGTTACATCAACACATCCAAGTCTAACAGCGAGTTTCGTAGATTTCCATTTTGACAAAGTCATACCTTAAGATATTATGGAATGTTTTCAAAATATGTGATAATCGTTATAAACAAAAACTCTTCATGCAAGAATGTTTACACACCAGCGTGTAGAAAAGTAGACGAAAAATCGTAATCCTTGCACAAGTCTATTTACGCCATGTTGGGGAAAGTCATATACAATCAGTTTCTGTGCTTGCTGACGAGGGAAGTCAGTAAAGAAAAAGAAAATAGATCAGAAGTGAATTATAGGTATGAAAATGTATTATTCTGTGACGCTTTCTACCTCTGAACGTGATAGGGTCATGTTCACAATCATGAGCTCTTGCTCGTACACCAGGCAGTTCGGTTCCAGAGGAAACCTTCAAACCTGAATATGCACAGTTTTCAGAACTACAAATTTGATAGCTTTCTGTAGATGGTCGCTTCCATGAATCGTATATTTATCTCTCTGAGTGAATATGTCTGTGAAAAGGCTTATGTGCCTCCGTGTCTGCATAAATGCAAGAACACTGCTATAAATCAAAGGGAAAATAAATTACTGTACCTTCCGCTTGCACTTCCTAGTATAAAAATATAACCCCCCCTTCATGAAATATTTTCTCATTTCTCATATTGTTACGACACTTTATCGTTAAAGTTCTCATTCTCCTGACAGAGTAATGCAAGTTCTTACAAGGGTAATATTTCAGCGAGTTCTTACATAGGTAATACTTCAATAATATCTCACAAATCATAGCCGGCAGAATTACCGTTTATCCCAGGAGGTAAAAGAACATTATATACTTGAACGTTGTTGATGTATATGACTCAGTCTCCACGGAATCACTTCTCACGAGTTACGTGCACATAAATTATCTGCTGGTGTCTTGCGTGCGTGATATGTGCGTTCGCTGGCGACGACATGATGTACAGTTTATCATGCTGATCCCTGTCATCCTTGCGCTCTGTCCTCATCGGTGTTATCCGTCACTATGTATTATACTTATCAATTTTATTTGTATATCTCTCTTATCGGCTTTAAATTTCTGCTTCATATTTGTCTCTCTACATCATCTTGTAAGCTCTGAGATACTTTATGTCTTATCTCTCCGTACCCAAGTTATCATATTCATCTCTACCTAAGTCATACCCTTATCTTTGTTTATTACTTTTGTCATAGTAATCTTAATGTATCACCTTCATCATCTTTATATCTGAGCGTCATATTTATTCCTCTTTTAACTGCGTCTTGTTCGTAGGGGTGCAATTATCGTACACTAGTTGTCTGCGAACTAATCAGAAATTAATCATGTCATTATTCAAACACAATGATCCATCCGTAAACATTTCATCATTCATCAATTACTGCGGAATATTCACCCTTAAAACTTTTAAGTTTCGTCGTTCGTCATATAAAATAACTGAGGCGATACAGTGCTCAAGTTACAAGATATCTGTCAACGGATTTCGTGACGTTTCCCACGAGAATTTGGTCGGTCATGCAATGAGGAGGTTTGTATGGTAATGTGGAACACTACTGCTGATATATATATATATATATATATATATATATATATATATATATATATATATATATATATATATATATATATATATATAGCAATACGTTCAACATGCCTGCCTGTAGCCACCAATGAGCTAAAATAGATCAATAATTAAAAGGTTAGATCTAGTAAGTCATTGTTTGTGTATTGTGGATTCTGAAAGCCAGCGGTTTCTGATCGGATCTATACTAGAGAGACGACCACAGTTATTGATAGACTGTAGAAACCCAGGGAAAGTGTTGTACATAACGTTAACTTTGGGGCCACAAGGGACGCGGTACTTTGCATATGGTTTCAGCAAGCGGAAAGGGCATGTTAAGGATCAGACAGTGAAGGTATTAAAAAGTTACCCGACTTAGTAAGTTTGTACCTATATTATCAAAGCATTTCATTTTAGAGAAAAAGTTACGAGTACGTATGAGTTAGAACTATATTTAGTTTGAAAGTTTCCACACAGTTTAGCAGGTTTCCCTTATATATCATCAAGGCCAAATGCGCCTTTCATGTTGCAAATTATCTTGTATTTAATACACTTCTTAATACATTATTTCCCCCAGTGTAAGTAGCAATGCCTTTCCTCATGTCATCTAAACGGTTCGGCCATTCTTCCCGGCTCATGCATCTTTTAATTTCACTCAACTGTCTAGTTTGAATCACATTCAAAGCAACAAGAAAGCTCTTGAATCACCCACAGAAGACTTCAGAATATTTACTGATAACAGCTACAGTAAACTGAAGGATAATTACTGATAACAGTTACAGTAAACTGAAGGATAATTACTGATAACAGATACAGTAAACTGAAGGATAATTACTGATAACAGTTACAGTAAACTGAAGGATAATTACTGATAACAGTTACAGTAAACTGAAGGATAATTACTGATAACAGATACAGTAAACTGAAGGATAATTACTGATAACAGATACAGTAAACTGAAGGATAATTACTGATAACAGTTACAGTAAACTGAAGGATAATTACTGATAACAGTTACAGTAAACTGAAGGATAATTACTGATAACAGATACAGTAAACTGAAGGATAATTACTGATAACAGATACAGTAAACTGAAGGATAATTACTGATAACAGCTACAGTAAACTGAAGGATAATTACTGATAACAGTTACAGTAAACTGAAGGATAATTACTAATAACAGATACAGTAAACTGAAGGATAATTACTAATAACAGATACAGTAAACTGAAGGATAATTTTGGCATCAAAGTGACAACAGAATTGTTTTACGAGACCAGAGTGGCAGCCACCCGCATCCACCCACCTACACTGTGTCGACTGCATGTAGGAGCCGTGAGCCGCACGCTGACCCCGTGTTACAGCCATGGCAGATGTACATTATGTTTTGCAGTTAAATGGGTAAACAAATAAAAAAAATCATGCCAACCCCTTTCCTCCAAGCTACTTAAACCTAATACAGATTTTTGAAGATAAGTAGATTTTTAATAAATGAGATTGCAACACTGAAATAATTCATATCTGAAGATAAGTAGATTTTAAATAAATGAGATTGTAAAAACATTGAGATAATTCATATTTGAAGATAAATAGATTTTTGATAAGATTAAAAACTGAAATAGATCCACAGTAACAGCTTAGGCTCTGACTGGACTGTACGTGGGCAGAGAATTTTACACTGGTGTTACCAGTCAAAAGCTTTAACCTTCTATGTATGTAACGTGTTTTGATCGCTATGTGGATATGCCCACACACACACACACACACACACACAAACACATTTACCTGTTCTGATTCACAGTCAGTAACGATAACATTTAAACCATGGAGGCCCGTGTGTGTGTGTGTGTGTGTGTGTGTGTGTGTGTGTGTGTGTGTGTGTGTGTGTGTGATTACTATTTTAATATTTGTTTGTTACAGGGAGATAGTTTTACAGTCGTATTGCCTATCTTTTAACTGTGTGTGTGCGTTATCATTATTACTATTATCATTATTATCATCATATTTAATCGCCGTCTCCCACGTTAGCGAGGTAGAGCAAGGAAACAGACGAAGAATGGCCCAACCCACCCACATACACATGTACAAACATACACGCCTACACATGCACATATACATACATATACATTTCACCGTATACATACATATACATTTCACCGTATACATACATATACATACAAAGACATATACATATACACACATGTACATAGTCATACTTGCTGCCTTCATCCATTCCGTCGCCACCCCGCCACACACGAAATAGCATCCTCCCCTCCAGCGAGGTAGCGCCAGGAACAGACATAAATGGCCACATTCGTTCACACAGTCTCTAGATGTCACGTGTAATGCACCGAAACCACAGCTCCCTTTCCACATACAGGCCCGAAACACCTTTCCATGATTTACCCCAGACGCTTCACATGCCCTGGTGCAATCCACTGACAGCAAGTCGACCCCGGTATACCACAGCGTTCCAATTCGAGTGACTCTATTCCTTGCACGCCTTTCACCCTTATGCATGTTCAGGCCCCGATCGCTCAAAATCTTTTTCACTCCATCCTTCCACCTCCAATTTGGTCTCCCACTTCTTCCCTCCACCTCTGACACATATATCCTATTTGTCAATATATAAACCGTGCCCTTTACTCTTATGTATGTATTCACATGGTGTATATATATATATATATATATATATATATATATATATATATATATATATATATATACACAAGGGTAAGAGATGGCAACATGAGTGTAAAATTCTCTCCTCAGAACACACAAACAGTAATCACAACCATACAGCAGAAGACAAACCAAGTGGAGCTCAATCCTTTGGTTTGTCTAGGCCAAGTTTAATGGTCACATTACAACTAGGGCCTTGTTGTGGCTGTGGATATATTTTGTGGCGAGGCTCACTAAGGTATCAATGGTGATGAACCCATGGAAAAGAAAAGTTAGGTTATTGATTTGGATGAACTTGGCGGCCAAGGAGAGAAAATGTTACTAGGTTTGGGTTATCAATTAGTTGTGAATAGGTTTTCAAGCAGTCGTGACATGGTTATGAATGAGTCGTTTACATGCTATTAATCTTGGTGAACCCATGAAAAACAAAGTGACTAGGTAATCAATTAATCATTAAAAGACTATCAGTTTACTAGGCTATCATTTTTTGGTGAACCTATGAAAACAGTGACTAGCTATTAACTAGTCAGACTAGGCTATCAATTTTGGTGAACCAATGGAAAACAAGATGAAATACAAGTAATGTTGAAATTAAAGGCAGAAAGACCAACGCATAGTTTAAGTCATGAGAAAGCAGTACAACCTTGATATTCTGTTTACCCAGTTTCAGTTTAGACGTACTGATGCCACTTAAGCCAATCTCTCTCTCTCTCTCTCTCTCTCTCTCTCTCTCTCTCTCTCTCTCTCTCTCTCTCTTCTCGATGCTTTTAATTTAAAAAAATGAGACGAATTTGTTGAAATCCAGGAAACTGCCGCGGAAAGAAAAATTAAAATTAATGTTCTGCAAATAATCAACCGTGATAGGATTTTGCTCCAATGTAAAGCAAGACTACCTTTCATTACTCACTTTAAAAGGTAAAATACTTTTTGCCAATAACAGTTTATGATGAAACGAAGATTTCTCAAAGTTATGAAGATACTCGAGCAGACGAAGAGTAACCCAGGCTTGTAAACAAACCTTTTCTACGTGTACACCAAAGAATATCAATACAATCTAGAAAATCTCAAGGTCTTGATAAGAATTATGAGCCATAATCATCTGTAATTAACATTCTCTGGAGTTGTAAAGTTTATAGTGACACAAATGACAACTGCTGAATCAGAAAGATAATAATTAACCTTGAAGAGAATTGAAACGTTTTTCGCTTGATATCATGACGAACAGCACACTGACACAAATCGTACATTTCAGTGTAAAAGTCATAAGTAACTCCGTTATTTGAAAGATCCGTCGCATGAATGTTAAATTCCAGTAATCTGTTGTGCATGAACAACCTACTGTCTGCCTGCTCGTATGTTAAACCTGCGGGAATTAAACATTTATAAATTGTAATTCTCCGGTCATGGCACATAAGTCACCTGCATTCGCTCTTAATCTGCAGCCACGAGCCTACCTCTCGCCCGCCCGCCACCTGCCTACACTCCTCCCACACAAGGCAGGTCCTCCGCATGCGCTGACGGGGTCACTCACCTGGAAGGCTCAGTAGGTCAGGCGGCTCCAGGGTCGTGGTGTTGGGGCTGAAGGAGACCACCGCCAGATCCTCGGCTGTAGCCAGGGAGCGGCACTCCTGCAGGGAACTTTCCTGAAGGAAGGAAGAAGAGGGAGTAAAGTGAACTGAGTCTTGAACTTTCTATGTCTGCATATGTAAATGTTTGTACACATGCTTCAAATATCTATCATCTTGGTATATCCACATGCATGTCATTGTGTCTGTTTCTCTTTCATTTTGTTTTTCATCCTTTATAAAGTGTCAATTTATTCTCCTTTGACTAAATATTTATATCTTTGTACCAATACTCCTTTCTTTACGTTGTACATCAGTTTCTCAACATACGTATATCAAGTCCATTTTTCACTTATGAAGCTAGGCCATTACACAGGCCTGCTACCTAACGTGATGTCTTAGTCTAACGTTTGTCTTTCTAAATCTAAAACTATCGATAAATCATATTTATCTAAAACAACAAAAGTAAAAAGAATTCCTGGAACTGGAAACTCAATATTTTGTTTGGCCCATGAACCCGCAGGCATCTTAACGCACCCTAATAGTCCCATAATTACCAGCTCCCAGTACCCTGTCCTAGCACCGTACCCTAATACCTTATCCTATTATCTTAACTCCAGTTCTTTATCTCAGGAACTTATACCCAGTCCCTTATCCCAGAAGCGTACCTCGAGCACCCTAACCCAGTAGCGTAACCTAGCACCGGCTCCCGGTACTGTACCACCATATCTTGGAGACCTACCATACAGTCAGGAACATTCGTGGATGAGATGACAGGTACAACACAGCAGACGCCGACGGTGCAGTAGTTTTGGCACTCACTCTCGGACAGGAACCCTAACTCTGCCTCACTTTCACACACTGGGGGAGAAAGAAAGAGAGGAGGGGTGAGAGTCGACATACGGTGGGTGCCACACTGTAAGAGAGAGAGGGGAGGACATAACTGTATTGTGAGATGAGAGTTGTGTGGGTAGAGGTCTACAGTTCCCAATTGTAAGGGCATATTGGTAGGTCTTTCAACCACACAGTGCAAGAGTAACGCCATAGTGACATACCGTGAGAGATCGTGTCTCAGCACTGCACTGGGAGAGAAGAGCCAGTTCTTAAAGCCACGCTAAGAGGGCAGCAAGAGTTAGGAGGCTCTCTGCAATAAATCCCTGAGTTCCCACGAGAAACTTGTGAGTTACGAGTGTAGTCAGGCGAAAATTCCACTCCTGGTGCACCATAATTATATGGCTTGTGAGTATTTATGATTCAGTGTCTCAGCTTGAGTAAATATAATGTGGGAAGGTCTTCGTTGGGCGACCTAATCAACCCTCCAGGCTCTGGGCTGGATTCTTGGCGTCTCAATATCACCATCTTTATGTCTACATCCCTACTACCCTGGGTATGACGGCCTGGCCTTTGACTTGACCCTTAAATGCAGGTCAAAAGCTAGGCCATCTTACCCAAAGGCCCTACCATCCTGTACAAACTACTCACCTTCATGATCCAAGACTACAGACTACCACATGTATGTATGATGAAGTATTCGGTAATTTTTCAAACGTACTAGAAATGCCTAAATAATCTTTTTAACAAATATAAATATACATTATATTTAGCGAACCTATTCCCTTTACTTTCTTGTATATAATATATTCATCGAATATCTTGAATACTACGAAAAGATAAAGCAGGAGATGAGGCAGATTTTCTTTGAAAAATTTAACCCGTGAGAAAAGTTGGTAACTTCCGAAGATTGGGTGGGTGGGTTTCCAGATTGTCCAGCCTCATAGAATACTGATGTGCAGTGGACGTGTTCACTTGGTGGCTGGCATAACCATCTTGTTATGATCTCTCTCCAGGGGTTTGATCATTTTGAATCTGTATTATTTCTTTATCATCATGTGTCTTTTATACTTATAAGTGTAATCTTATTAGTGTTAAGACAGAATTAAAACAGTACAGACACGAGCTAACATGATGATTCCTAGAAACAAATCGTATGAAAGCCGACTAAGCGACTTCGGTCAATTTAGATTAGAAAAAAAAATGAAGGTGTGATCCGATACAGGCATTCAGAATCATGAAATGGTTCGTTAATCTCGTCTAATACCCTACGTAAAGATAGATTCGTCTAATAATACTCGTAGCGATGGTACAAACTCGTGGGCAAATGTTTTACCTCGAATGAAGTGCTTTTTCTTCACCAGGATTGTTAACATACGAACTGATCTACTGATTAGAATAGCTGAAACTAGTGCCATATACACGTTTAAGAACAGGATCTACTGATTAGAGTAGTTGAAAGTAGTGCCATATACACGTTTAAGAACAGACATGACAAATACTTCACTTCAAATCCACAATTGACAATATTTGCGCCTCCTTAGCTACATGAAAAGTATATATTTTATTTCAGATATGCAAGTATTTCTTATTCTCACCACACTTATCTATGAGTCATATTATCTCTTCCTCTGTAACAATCAGCCTGGAAGGGACCCAGTGGTTTGTTACTGTTTGTATTTCTATGTAATACTACTCTACCGCTCTACTCTGGCTATGATGTTGTCACACACTGATAATTACAATTCAGATCTGAATCTAAATCTTTAAGGAAAGTCGGCGTCCAACCAGCCCTAAGCCAGGAAGAGCTCCCTTATAGACCCGTGTTCAGGGTATAGGGACCTTAGCTTCCTATTACCGGCCCTCACGAGAATGAGTAACGGGCACCTACCCTTTTAGCGGGCGGGGTTGCCGTCGCCTGGATCCCGAGTTATGGAGGTGAGGAGAGGGTAACGGGGATTAAGATGGCTAGAGCAGCACCTGGTGCACGCTAGCCTCGCTTACACACATGTGTGAGACAACGGAGGCACAGCAAGGACGGGATTTAAGGCGAAAGTCAGAAAACTAAGGAAATTGACGAGTTTATATATATATATATATATATATATATATATATATATATATATATATATATATATATATATATATATTCTTATGAGTCCATGAGGAAAATGAAACACGATAAGTTCCCAAGTGCACTTTCGTGTAATAATCACATCATTTTCCCCGTGGACTGATAGGAATATCTTGATCACGCGCAAAATTGTGATCCTTTCCAATATATATATATATATATATATATATATATATATATATATATATATATATATATATATATATATATATGGGACCCGTGATTCCCATGCCTCAACGATAACCACGACAATCGACTGGGGACTTGTAATCCTGCTAATCAACTGCCGCTACTGTTAGGTTTCTGAGGGATGTTATAATAAAGTATTGTGATTACGTCAAGATAATGAGGATGGTTAGAGGTTGTCTAATACGCAAGACAACAGTGGCCGCATAACGCTAGTCCCAGTAGATTAGGCTGTGTATACACACACACACACACATACACACACACACACAAAATTGGCAGACTCACCTACCACGCTCGCACTTCAAACACACGCGCACACACACACACACAAACACATACTCACCTGACACACTGCCGTCCACACGATTATCTAACAGACACTAACCACACACTCACCTGTAACTAGGGTGCAGGAGGCGTTGACGGGGTCGAGAACATATCTGTCAAAGCGACGGTCTTGTTGCTGACAGATGTGCTGGCCACGAGCTGTGGGACAGCTGTATGACGAGTGTTGACATCTCTCACCAGACAGGCCCGGGGGGCACCTGCAGGTGAAGTTGCGATAACCTGCACGAAGGAAGGTAGTGAGGTAAGCCCTTGCGTTTCAATTCTAGGACATGAGGCTAGGATACAATTCTAGGATATCAAGCTAGGATACAATTCTAGGATATCAAGCTAGGATACAATTCGAGGATATCAAGCTAGGATACAATTCGAGGATATCAAGCTAGGATACAATTCTAGGATATCAAGCTAGGTTACAATTCTAGGATATGAGACTAGGATACAATTCTAGGATATCAAGCTACGAAACATTTCTAGGATATGAGACTAGGATACAATTCTAGGATATCAAGCTACGATACATTTCTAGGATATCAAGCAAGGATATAATTCTAAGATATCAAGGAAAGATACAACACAATACTATGATATTAAGTAAGATACAATACTAAGGTATCAGGCAAGGGTAAAACATTAAGATGCAAGGTTAAAACATTAAGGTATAAGGCTAAAATACTATACTAGGATACCAGGCTAGGATACAATACTACGATATCAGGCGAAGGTATATTAAGATATAAGGCTACTGCACTATATTGAGATATCTTAAGCTAAAATATTACGACATAAGGTGAAAGTAAATCGATCAGATACCATGCTAGGATATCAGGCTAGGATATATTACTGCGATATCAGGCGATGGTAATAAATCAAGATACCATGCTGCTAAGATACTATGCTAGGATATAAGATACTATACGAGGATATCAGGCTAGGATATAAGATACTACACTAGGATACTAGGCCAGGATATCCTACTACGATATCTGACGAGGGTAATACATTAGGATAATAAGCTTAAGATACAACACCAAGAAATCAGGCAAAGCTAATTCATTAACATATCAATTTCAACATACTATCAAGGTGAGATATAAATACAGGATATCAGGCGAGGGTAATACATTATGATATCAGGCCAAGCTCCTAAACCAGGGTATCAGGCTAGGATACAAACAAGAATACGATATCAAGCGAAGGGGTACATACACTAGGAAACATGCTAGGATATTAGGATATCAGGTTAGAATACAGTGCTAAGGAAAGGACCCCAAGTTGGGAAACCATATCGGGATACAGAGCTACAAGGGCACTACGCTGGGAAGGAAAGAGAGCTAGGAAACTAGGAAGTACTAGAAGGCTAGGATTACTACCTAGGTATTCTGTACTAGAGCAAAACGCTGGGGAAGTCCACAGGGACTCTGTAAAAGCATCCTATGTAAGAACACTGTAACTAGGATACCTTGAAGCGAAATACTAGGATACTTGAAATACTAGGTTACTGGAACCAAAACACTAGGCCACTAGGACTGTAATACTAGGTTACTAGAACCAAAACACTAGGCCACTAGGACTGTAATACTAGGTTACTAAAACCAAAACAGTAGGCCACTAGGACTGTAATACTAAGTTACTAGAACCAAAACACTAGGCCACTAGGACTGTACTACTAGATTACTAGAACCGATACACTAGGATACTAGGACATAAATACTAGGTTACTAGAGCCGAAACACTAGGGTAGTAGGACTGAAAGACAAGGATACAAGAACCGAAAACTAGGATACTAGAAGTGAAATACTAGGATACTAGAACTGAAACACTTGGCTACAAGGACCATAATACTATGATACTAGAACCGAAACGCTTGGCTACTAGAAGTGAAATTCTAGGACACTAGGACTGAAATACTAGAAGCGAGATACTAGGATACAGGAACTGAAACATTAAAATACTTGGACTGAAACACTAAGATACTGTAAACACTAGAATACTAGGATGGAAATATTAGAGTACTAGGATTGAAATACTAGTATTCTAGAACTGAAGCACTGAGATACTAGATCTGAAACACCAAAATAATAGGACAAAAACCGGAATCTTAGGATGAAATGTAGGACACTAGATTTGTGACTAGGAAACTAGGACCGAAATACTAGAATATTCGGAATGAAACAATAGAACACTTGGAGTGAAACAGTGGAATATCAAAACTGTAACACGAGAATAACAGGACAAATACGAGGATACCAGGACCGAACCACTAGGATACCACGACCGAACCACTAGGATACCAGGACCGAACCACTAGGATACCAGGACAAAACCACTAAGATACCAGGACCGAACCACTAGGATACTATAAATGGAACACAAGAAATGAAACACCAGCATGATAGGTCTCAAAGACAAGAGTACTGGAACTGATACACTCGGATACTGGGATAAATGCTGGGATACTAGGATCGAAACACTAGCAAACTAGACAAGCACTAGGATACTAGGACTGAAACACTGGGAAACTAGGACTGAAACGCTGAGATATTAGGACCGAAACACTATGTTGCTAGGACTAATACTGTGGAAACAGAACAAGCACTAGGAGACTAGGAGAAAACTAGGAGACTAGGAGAAAACTAGGAGACTAGGAGTGAAACACGGACACTATCACTAAAGCACAAGAATACTAGGAGTGAAACACCGGATTACTAGGACACTTGCGGTGAAAACACACCCAGGTAACATGAAGGATGACCAGCACCAACACTGACCTGGGGAGCTGGTGCAGGTGGCACCGCTGGCACAAGGGTGGGCCAGGCAGGGGTCCTGACACTGCAGGCGGGATGACGTATGGCAGAGCACCTCCCCCATCTGCACCACAGGTCAGGGGTCAAGGGGAGTAAAGAACACTTGAATAAATGACAAAGAAAAACAGACAAGGAACGTGGCGATGATTATGAGTAGGTGGAGGGAACTGGCAGAGCAGAGTGGGTAGATATAGGGAAGTGGGCGAGGTACATGGCGGCTACGTGGAGGGTAGTGGTGGAGTGAAGGGGACGGAGAGGCAACAGTGGACAGAGGTGAACGGTACAGAAATATGGTACAGTGGACAGAGGAGAGGAAAGGCCAGGACAGACAAGATTACTCACTAATGTTACTATTCTACTGTGACGATTTACTGAATAACATGATTGAATTTTTTTTTCCATTAACTTCTTTAAATATGAAACTTTGCTTCTTTTTATTCTTCCAAAGTTAATTTGTTTAATGGAATTTTGCAGTGATAAATAATTTCAAATTTCCTCTTTTAAATGAAAATTTAAAAATTGTTACCTTTTCATTTTGACTTTGTTTCAGAGTAAATTTACTTTTCCCTAAATCATACTTAGATATATTTTGGTTGCCATTAATTCGTTTTAATCTGATATGGCACAAAAATAAGAAATAAAAATGTTGAAAAAAGGAGCTTGAAATTCTAAATTAGAATTCTGGAAATTCTTGTAATCAAAAGCTTAAAAATTGAAACAAACTGACATTTAGGAGGAAAAATAAAGATAATTTTTTGATTACATGGCATCGGCAGGCAGTACAGGGGTCGGCTAGCCACTCAGCGTCCGGCATCACCACACGCCCCGCCCACTGGCACGTGACGTCACAGCCGCACGCCTCCAGCTTCCGGTTCATTCTGGTGGTGTCTTCCTCGGCCTGCGGAAGGTCGTTAGAATTCATACGCTAACCTTTTCACAGCGCCTCATTTGCATAGTGGAAAACTGCGAGAGAGAGGGAGAAAGTAACTTCCTGCTGTACAAAGGCGCTGGCAGAGCCTCCGTCAATGTGTGTGTAAAATTCATGACTCCGGCTTTTAGAGGTAGTGTGGGTGTGTACTGGTGGCCCGGGGTCTGGGCTATAAATAGAGGCGACGACTTTTTTTTTTTTTTTTTTTGTTCACCTAATGTTCGTCCTGTATCGTCCGGCATGCGGGTTCACTTGGTATCAATGGATTCTGATGAAGAGGTTCGTCCTGGGGAGAATCGTTCGTGTGTGTGTGTGTGTGTGTGTGTGTGTGGTGGTTTTATGAGGAAGAGTTATCAGGATAGGACAGTCTGAGTAATATACCCAGGCTAACAGATATTGGTGTGGGTCGTACTGTCGTCGAACCAGTGAGTTAAAATGAAACTTCCCAGCAACCTACACACACACACACACATAAATTAAATAGAATTCCAGATATAAGCAGATATAAGTACTCATCATCATCATTTCTCTCTTCTCCCCTGACAATGTCTCTGATTATTAATGATTCGTTCAACTAAATATATACCAGAGCTTCCATGTACGCACCATCCAGCCCTTCTATGCAGAACCAAATCCTTACCTAAATCTCATAAGCTTTACCATGCAGACACACTCGATGGCTGCTGAGAATTTAATATTCCCAGAAATGTTTGGTTGGTTCCAACATCATAGGAATATATATATATATATATATATATATATATATATATATATATATATATATATATATATATATATAATGCCCATACACGCACGTAAACATACATATACACACATATAAATATATACACGTATATATCCATACTTGCTTGTCTTCATTCATTCCTGGCGCTACCCCGCTCCACAGGAAAAAGTATCGCTACCCTCTGCTTCAGCGAGGTAGCGCCAGGAAAAGACAAAAAAAAAAAAAAAAGGCCCCATTCGTTCACACAGTCTCTAGCTGTCATGTGTAATGCACCGAAACCACAGCTCCCTTTCCACATCCAGGCCCCACAAAACTTTCCATGGTTTACCCCAGACGTTTCACATGCCCTGGTTCAGTCCATTGACAGCACGTCGTCCCCGATATACCACATCGTTCCTATTCACTCTATTCCTTGCACGCCTCTCACCCTCCTGTATGTTCAGGCCCCGATCGCTCAAAATCTTTTTCACTTTATCCTTCCACCTCCAATTTGGTCTCCCACTTCTCGATTCCCTCCCCCTCAAACACATATATCCTCTTTGTTAATCTTTCCTAATTCATTCTCTTCGTATGGCCAAACCATTTCAATACAGCCTACCACACATCTCTCTTACCTTTTCATTACTTACTCGAGCAAACCACCTCACACCACATATTGTCCTTAAACATCTCATTTCCAACACATCCACCCTCCTCCGCACAACCCTATCTATAGCCCATACCTGGCCTCCAACAACTCCCTTACCTGGCCTCCAACACGTCCCTTACCTGGCCTCCAACAACTCCCTTACCTGGCCTCCAACAACTCCCTTACCTGGCCTCCAACACGTCCCTTACCTGGCCTCCAACACGTCCCTTACCTGGCCTCCAACACGTCCCTTACCTGGCCTCCAACACGTCCCTTACCTGGCCTCCAACAACTCCCTTACCTGGCCTCCAACACGTCCCTTACCTGGCCTCCAACAACTCCCTTACCTGGCCTCCAACAACTCCCTTACCTGGCCTCCAACAACTCCCTTACCTGGCCTCCAACAACTCCCTTACCTGGCCTCCAACAACTCCCTTACCTGGCCTCCAACACGTCCCTTACCTGGCCTCCAACAACTCCCTTACCTGGCCTCCAACACGTCCCTTACCTGGCCTCCAACACGTCCCTTACCTGGCCTCCAACAACTCCCTTACCTGGCCTCCAACAACTCCCTTACCTGGCCTCCAACACGTCCCTTACCTGGCCTCCAACAACTCCCTTACCTGGCCTCCAACAACTCCCTTACCTGGCCTCCAACAACTCCCTTACCTGGCCTCCAACAACTCCCTTACCTGGCCTCCAACACGTCCCTTACCTGGCCTCCAACACGTCCCTTACCTGGCCTCCAACAACTCCCTTACCTGGCCTCCAACAACTCCCTTACCTGGCCTCCAACAACTCCCTTACCTGGCCTCCAACAACTCCCTTACCTGGCCTCCAACAACTCCCTTACCTGGCCTCCAACAACTCCCTTACCTGGCCTCCAACACGTCCCTTACCTGGCCTCCAACAACTCCCTTACCTGGCCTCCAACAACTCCCTTACCTGGCCTCCAACACGTCCCTTACCTGGCCTCCAACACGTCCCTTACCTGGCCTCCAACAACTCCCTTACCTGGCCTCCAACACGTCCCTTACCTGGCCTCCAACAACTCCCTTACCTGGCCTCCAACACGTCCCTTACCTGGCCTCCAACACGTCCCTTACCTGGCCTCCAACAACTCCCTTACCTGGCCTCCAACAACTCCCTTACCTGGCCTCCAACACGTCCCTTACCTGGCCTCCAACACGTCCCTTACCTGGCCTCCAACACGTCCCTTACCTGGCCTCCAACAACTCCCTTACCTGGCCTCCAACACGTCCCTTACCTGGCCTCCAACACGTCCCTTACCTGGCCTCCAACACGTCCCTTACCTGGCCTCCAACAACTCCCTTACCTGGCCTCCAACAACTCCCTTACCTGGCCTCCAACAACTCCCTTACCTGGCCTCCAACAACTCCCTTACCTGGCCTCCAACACGTCCCTTACCTGGCCTCCAACACGTCCCTTACCTGGCCTCCAACAACTCCCTTACCTGGCCTCCAACACGTCCCTTACCTGGCCTCCAACAACTCCCTTACCTGGCCTCCAACACGTCCCTTACCTGGCCTCCAACAACTCCCTTACCTGGCCTCCAACAACTCCCTTACCTGGCCTCCAACAACTCCCTTACCTGGCCTCCAACACGTCCCTTACCTGGCCTCCAACAACTCCCTTACCTGGCCTCCAACAACTCCCTTACCTGGCCTCCAACACGTCCCTTACCTGGCCTCCAACACGTCCCTTACCTGGCCTCCAACACGTCCCTTACCTGGCCTCCAACACGTCCCTTACCTGGCCTCCAACAACTCCCTTACCTGGCCTCCAACACGTCCCTTACCTGGCCTCCAACACGTCCCTTACCTGGCCTCCAACAACTCCCTTACCTGGCCTCCAACACGTCCCTTACCTGGCCTCCAACAACTCCCTTACCTGGCCTCCAACAACTCCCTTACCTGGCCTCCAACAACTCCCTTACCTGGCCTCCAACACGTCCCTTACCTGGCCTCCAACAACTCCCTTACCTGGCCTCCAACACGTCCCTTACCTGGCCTCCAACACGTCCCTTACCTGGCCTCCAACACGTCCCTTACCTGGCCTCCAACAACTCCCTTACCTGGCCTCCAACACGTCCCTTACCTGGCCTCCAACAACTCCCTTACCTGGCCTCCAACAACTCCCTTACCTGGCCTCCAACACGTCCCTTACCTGGCCTCCAACACGTCCCTTACCTGGCCTCCAACAACTCCCTTACCTGGCCTCCAACACGTCCCTTACCTGGCCTCCAACAACTCCCTTACCTGGCCTCCAACAACTCCCTTACCTGGCCTCCAACAACTCCCTTACCTGGCCTCCAACAACTCCCTTACCTGGCCTCCAACACGTCCCTTACCTGGCCTCCAACAACTCCCTTACCTGGCCTCCAACAACTCCCTTACCTGGCCTCCAACACGTCCCTTACCTGGCCTCCAACAACTCCCTTACCTGGCCTCCAACAACTCCCTTACCTGGCCTCCAACAACTCCCTTACCTGGCCTCCAACAACTCCCTTACCTGGCCTCCAACAACTCCCTTACCTGGCCTCCAACAACTCCCTTACCTGGCCTCCAACAACTCCCTTACCTGGCCTCCTACAAGTCCCTCACCTGGACCCCAGCACGTCTCTCACCTGGCCTCCAACACGTCCCTTACCTGGCCTCCAACAACTCCCTTACCTGGCCTCCAACACGTCCCTTACCTGGCCTCCAACAACTCCCTTACCTGGCCTCCAACAACTCCCTTACCTGGCCTCCAACAACTCCCTTACCTGGCCTCCAACACGTCCCTTACCTGGCCTCCAACAACTCCCTTACCTGGCCTCCAACAACTCCCTTACCTGGCCTCCAACAACTCCCTTACCTGGCCTCCAACAACTCCCTTACCTGGCCTCCAACACGTCCCTTACCTGGCCTCCAACAACTCCCTTACCTGGCCTCCAACAACTCCCTCACCTGGCGTCCAACACGTCCCTTACCTGGCCTCCAACAACTCCCTTACCTGGCCTCCAACACGTCCCTCACCTGGACTCAAACACGTCCCTCACCTGGATGAGGTAACTATCCAGGTCACCATAGACGTCGTCCAGCTCCAGGTACACGGCGTTACAGGCGTCCTCGTCACTAACTGTGGGAGATACAAGGGTCGTCACTGTGGGAGAGATACAAGGGTCGTCACTGAGTTAGATACAAGAGTCGTGTTACTGAGTTAGATACAAGGGTCGTCACAGCGAGAGACACAAGAGTCGTGTTACTGAGTTAGATACAAAGGTCGTCACAGCGAGAGACACAAGAGTCGTGTTACTGAGTTAGATACAAGAGTCGTGTTACTGAGTCAGATACAAGGGTCGTCACTGTGGGAGATACAAGGGTCGCTCACTGTGCGATACACACAAGGGTCGTCACTGTTAGAGATACAAGGGTCGCTCACTGTGCGATACACACAAGGGTCGTCACTGTTAGAGATACAAGGGTCGCTCACTGTGCGATACACACAAGGGTCGTCACTGTGGGAGATAGACACAAGGGTCGTCAGTGGAGGGTGGACAGGCGTGTCCTCGACACCCACTCCACATCAACAAAGTGGACAGACGGTCGGAATGTCAGGTCCGGCAATAATTATTCGTGGATTATTCGGGTGACGGTTTTAGTGGACAGATGGTGACACTATGGCGGCTGGTGGCGTCATACTGGTGTCAGGTCAGCTGCCTGTACGTGAGACGTGGCCCGCCCCCCTCCAACAGTGTGGGATCGAGAGGTGAGAATAATAGAATGCCGTCCAACTTACGGGTTTGTGTTCGGCTTTGTAGGTGTACTTTACGACAGACGTTTCTATGCCAGCCTTTGTCTTCCTTGGTGCTCAGGAATATTGATCATCAATATTTTCACCTACGGCCCGCTAGATACACCAGAGGACAGACTACTGGCTGACTATTGTGTGTGTGGTTCCGTCTCACGTCAGGGAAAATACAGAAGACAAAAATATAAATTTCATTCGTCAAGGTAATCATAGAAGAGGCTTTAGGAACACGAGCGTCACCTCAGTACATGATGATGCAAGAGGATTTCCACCAGAGGGCCAGGGAGGACCTCCACCTCCTCCTCCTCCTCAGCAACACACAGCTGAGCTGAAAGAGACGATGGTGCCCTGGGAGTCTCAGGGTCTTAAGCAAGAGCACTTCCCCAGGCTAAAAATATCTTCGCCATGCCCCCTGCACGGGATCCCAACCACTCACACTCCTTTCATTTTTTTTTTTTTCTTTTTTTGCTTTGTCGCTGTCTCCCGCGTTTGCGAGGTAGCGCAAGGAAACAGACGAAAGAAATGGTCCAACCCACCCCCATACACATGTATATACATACGTCCACACACGCAAATATACATACCTACACAGCTTTCCATGGTTCACCCCAGACGCTTCACATGCCCTGATTCAATCCACTGACAGCACGTCAACCCCGGTATACCACATCGATCCAATTCACTCTATTCCTTGCCCTCCTTTCACCCTCGTGCATGTTCAGGCCCCGATCACACAAAATCTTTTTCACTCCATCTTTCCACCTCCTTTCATATAAACCAAATTATTCCCATTTTTCTTTTAAGAATACGAAAGGAAAAGAAAATCTTATATTGTTAGGAATATAATCTTGGTCTTGTGGCAAACTGACGAACAGCAGCAGTAAATGCCAGTCATCACTGCCCCACAGCAAGTCTTGTGTCATCATCCATGTAGGTCCTCACATCAACACTTTAGCCACAGTTGTCAAAAAGGAAACTACCTTACCCGGGTACTGTACCTAGAGCAACGTATATATATATATATATATATATATATATATATATATATATATATATATATATATATATATATATATATATGTAAGGCATGTGTACGTGTAGGAAGAGAGGAAAGTGATTGGTTCTCAGTGAATGTAGGTTTGCGGCAGGGGTGTGTGACGTCTCCATGTTTGTTTAATTTGTTTATGGATGGGGTTGTTAGGGAGGTAAATGCAAGAGTTTTGGAAAGAGGGGCAAGTATGAAGTCTGTTGGGGATGAGAGAGCTTGGGAAGTGAGTCAGTTGTTGTTCGCTGATGATACAGCGCTGGTGGCGGATTCATGTGAGAAACTGCAGAAGCTGGTGACTGAGTCTGGTAAAGTGTGTGGAAGAAGAAAGTTAAGAGTAAATGTGAATAAGAGCAAGGTTATTAGGTACAGTAGGGTTGAGGGTCAAGTCAATTGGGAGGTGAGTTTGAATGGAGAAAAACTGGAGGAAGTGAAGTGTTTTAGATATCTGGGAGTGGATCTGGCAGCGGATGGAACCATGGAAGCGGAAGTGGATCATAGGGTGGGGGAGGGGGCGAAAATCCTGGGGGCCTTGAAGAATGTGTGGAAGTCGAGAACATTATCTCGGAAAGCAAAAATGGGTATGTTTGAAGGAATAGTGGTTCCAACAATGTTGTATGGTTGCGAGGCGTGGGCTATGGATAGAGTTGTGCGCAGGAGGATGGATGTGCTGGAAATGAGATGTTTGAGGACAATGTGTGGTGTGAGGTGGTTTGATCGAGTGAGTAACGTAAGGGTAAGGGATATGTGTGGAAATAAAAAGAGCGTGGTTGAGAGAGCAGAAGAGGGTGTTTTGAAGTGGTTTGGGCACATGGAGAGAATGAGTGAGGAAAGATTGACCAAGAGGATATATGTGTCGGAGGTGGAGGGAACGAGGAGAAGAGGGAGACCAAATTGGAGGTGGAAAGATGGAGTGAAAAAGATTTTGTGTGATCGGGGCCTGAATATGCAGGAGGGTGAAAGGAGGGCAAGGAATAGAGTGAATTGGAGCGATGTGGTATACCGGGGTTGACGTGCTGTCAGTGGATTGAATCAAGGCATGTGAAGCGTCTGGGGTAAACCATGGAAAGCTGTGTAGGTATGTATATTTGCGTGTGTGGACGTATGTATATACATGTGTATGGGGGGGGGGGGTTGGGCCATTTCTTTCGTCTGTTTCCTTGCGCTACCTCGCAAACGCGGGAGACAGCGACAAAGTATAATAAAATATAAATAAATATATATATATATATATATATATATATATATATATATATATATATATATATATATATATATATATATATATAAAGAGAGAGAGAGAGAGAGAGAGAGAGAGAGAGAGAGAGAGAGAGAGAGAGAGAGAGAGAGAGAGAGAGAGAGTCTGTTCAGTATACAAAGTATTTTTCCTCCCTTTCCAACAACAATACGTCACAGGTTGCGGGAAGACAGCTCGTCCCTCAGCTCCAACATTCTGACGTTGAACACCAGGTGATGAGGGGTCATCATGTCACGTCAGGATAATTTTCACCTTTTTTGTGCAATCTTTCCGAAACCAACGATAGGTATCCATACATTCGTTTAACGAAATTCACTTAAAATCGGAAAACAATTTGATAAGCTTACAGATAAACACACAGACGGGCCTCCGTGGTGCAGTGGGTAGCGTCGTTAACCACTATTCACACAAGGGCTCGCCCAGGTTCGAACAGTGGGGGTGCGTGCGGCAGTCGAGCCACAGCTGTTCATCCCCACCCACCTCCTCCTGCATCTCCACCACCAGCCAGAGCAGGGTCATCGTTCCCGTAACACCGTCTCCTCGTACAGCAGCCGCCCACTCCTTGATGATTAGTAAACAATGGTTTGTTCCTGTACGATCAGGGTGCTGGGCGAGGCATGGTGTTCGTGCCATGGTGTCCCTCTGTTCAAGCTACGACGTCCCCTGGTCCGTGCCATGGTGTCCCTCTGTTCAAGCCACGACGTCCCCCGGTTGGTGCCATGGTGTCCCTCTGTTCACGCTACGACGTCCCATGGTTCGTGCCATGGTGTCCCTCTGTTCAAGCTACGACGTCCCATGGTTCGTGCCATGGTGTCCCTCTGTTCAAGCCACGACGTCCCCTGATTCGTGCCATGGTGTCCCTCTGTTCAAGCTACGACGTCCCCCGGCTCGTGCCATGGTGTCCCTCTGTTCAAGCTACGACGTCCCACGGTTCGTGCCATGGTATCCCTCTGTTCAAGCTACGACGTCCCCCGGTTGGTGCCATGGTGTCCCTCTGTTCAAGCTACGACGTCCTACGGTTCGGGCCATGGTGTCCCTCTGTTCAAGCTACGACGTCCCCCGGTTGGTGCCATGGTGTCCCTCTGTTCAAGCTACGACGTCCCATGGTTCGGGCCATGGTATCCCTCTGTTCAAGCTACGACGTCCCCCGGTTCGTGCCATGGTTTCCCTCTGTTCAAGCTACGACGTCCCATGGTTCGGGCCATGGTGTCCCTCTGTTCAAGCTACGACGTCCCACGGTTCGGGCCATGGTGTCACTCTGTTCAAGCTACGACGTCCCACGGTTCGGGCCATGGTGTCCCTCTGTTCAAGCTACGACGTCCCATGGTTCGGGCCATGGTGTCCCTCTGTTCAAGCTACGACGTCCCACGGTTCGTGCCATGGTGTCCCTCTGTTCAAGCTACGACGTCCCCCGGTTGGTGCCATGGTGTCCCTCTGTTCAAGCTACGACGTCCCATGGTTCGGGCCATGGTGTCCCTCTGTTCAAGCTACGACGTCCCATGGTTCGGGCCATGGTGTCACTCTGTTCAAGCTACGACGTCCCACGGTTCGGGCCATGGTGTCACTCTGTTCAAGCTATGATATCTCTCGGTCCGTGCCATGGTATCCCCCTGTTCAAGGTACAACGTTCCCTGGTTCGTGCCACGGTGTCCCACTGTTCAAGCCACGACGTCCCCCGGTTCGTGCCACGGTATCCTTCGGTTCCTCCAGATAATGAACCTCGAATCAGATGTGTCGCTCATCAGCTGATTGCCGACGTCAGAGGCGGACCCCCGATTGGCTGAGACCATTGGACTATACACCAGTGATTATCAAAGTCACTCCCTGGTGGATGGGGACGGAGTATCTTTTATAAAGATAACTATCTAGGCCTAACGTAGATGACTACCCTCGGCATGTGAGCTCGTCCGTTGGCAACACATCACACTAGTAGTTCCTGCAGGAGGTGTAATGTGACGGTCAACCAGCGTGATCAATCATTAGACTCCACCCAGCGGGAGGAGGGCTTCACCCAGGTGCCAGGGGAGCTGAGGTGATTACCAGGTGTCAATCAGGTGCGTGTGTGTGTGTGTGTGGAGGGTGGGGGAGCCAGGCACCACTCAGGTGGATGATCTGCCAGTCAGGGGCGCCAGCGGGCGGGGTGGGGAGCGGGAGATGGAGGGTGAGTGAGGAGGAGAGGCTCGAGTGTCACTGTCACTCGGTCGCAGGACCCAACACATCCTCCTGATGACACGACCCAAAATCCATCTCAACCTTCGCTCCAACTCATCTCTTCCCTCTCCCTCCACTCTTCCAGATCCCTCCACGACCCCATTCCTCCCCTCTCCAGAACCCCTTCCCTCACCAGGCCAAACATGTCTGTCCATCCCCTCGCTAAACACCGTCTACTTTTTTCCCTTCTAGACATTCCCTTCCCTCGGCAGAGATCCCCTCCGTCCCGGCTCCATCCCAACCATACACCCCTCCCGTCTCCCTCTCCTAGTAACACACCCTCCCCTAGTGCCCTGTTCAAGCACCCCTCCTCCCTTCCCCTGACCCACTACCCCTGCCTCTTCCCCTTGGCCTGGCCAAACACTCCGCCTCTTCCCCTGCCACAGCCGAGACCAGCGCCACGAGATCGATGTTGGTCCTGCCACAGCCATTACTGGCGACGACCCCGCGCCCTCACTCACCTGCTGCCCCTCCTACCACCCCGCCTGCTGACCCCCTCCAGACCATCCTCCGCCTGCTGACCCCCTCCAGACCATCCTCCGCCTGCTGACCCCTCCAGACCATCTCCCACCTGCTGACCCCCTCCGAGCCATCCCCTACCTACTGCCCCTCCCACATTCCTAACTCTCTGGCCCTCAGCCTCCACCTGCCCTCATCTGTTACTTGCTCTAACTACACTTCACCTCAAAATCCTGGTCTTCTTGCAAGTGTTAATATTAGCTCAGATACTCCAGATGTTTCAATTAATGGCTCAAATACTTCAGTTGCGTCCCGCTAACGAGGCCAATATTTGACCTCCACCCATTAACAGTTCATCAAATACTTCATCGTCTCGGAGTGACACCAGTGGTTCACAAGGTTCAAGGAGTGATTCGCTTGGTTTCGAGATAAGCGGGGCTTCGGGAGCCTCCAAGTGCTACTGCTTTACCTCCTGTGGCTCAAATGGTTCAGAAAGCGATTCACTTGATTCTGGAAGAAGCCATGGCAGGGCTTCAGGAGTCTGTCCTACAGTGACTCCACTCCAAGAGATTGAGACTCCGCAACATCCTCTCGTTCTTCTTTTGTTATCTCTTCTGACTTACTTTTCCTATTTTCATTTTTGTATTTTCCTCCAAACTTGATTCTTCACCATGGAGGCTTCACTGGGGGGAAAAATGATACTGACCCAAGCCAATCATGACGGGTTACCGTGAGGTCCACAAGACTGAGTGTCTTGCTTGTGGTAACATAGACAGAATCCCGGGACGCGCACATCCCACCCGGAGTGTACCATTGTACCGGTTCTCTCTTCACAGCGCGATTGTACCGTCTCTCATCACAGCCCGTCGTGCCGCCTCTGTCTTGGGTCGGTACCACAGGTGTACCATCATGTGTACCATCATGTGTACCATGGTGTGTACCATGATGTGTACCATGATGTATACCATGATGTGTACCATCATATGTACCATCATGTGTACCATGATGTGTACCATGATGTGTACCATGATATGTACCATGATGGCCAGTCATCATGATGATGATGACTGCCTGATGTCAGTCGTACAGTGATGCTCGTGTGATAACTGGCCCGCCAGACGATGATGACCAAGTAGTGATGACGACTGAGTGGCACTTAGTGATGACGAATACGTGACGTCAGATATGGTGATGACCTTGTATACTGAGCGATGGTTGCATGGTGCATGAGCGGTGACCACAGTGTAATGCAGTAACGACACTGAAAATCAGACACACTGACAACAAACTGTGACGCTAGACACGGTATGATGAGCCGCCATCTGGTGGGAAATATAGTGATGGTGAGAGAGAGGCCCAAGTGTCTGCTGCTGCTGCTGGAGGTGGTGGAGGTGGTGTTGGCAGGTATGGTGGTGAGGACAACATATGTTGTGACGCAGGGGAGGATGAGGAAATGAAAAGTGTCGCCAACGTTTTTCTTCCGTCCGTAAGACGTCCGTCGTCTCGCACACAGCACACCGGGGAGGAAGGGCTAGTGAATATTCATACCTTCCCGGAAGAAACAAACTCTTTCGTAGAGTTTTGGGAAGGAGAGAGAGAGAGAGAGAGAGAGAGAGAGAGAGAGAGAGAGAGAGAGAGTGTGTGTGTGTGTGTGTGTGTGTGTGTGTGTGTGTGTGTGTGTTTGTGTGTGTGTGTGTGTGCGTGTGTGCGTGTGTGTGTGTGTGTGTGTGTGTCTGTGTGTTCCCGGTAAGTGGGACACCCAGGGAGACACACAGAGGTTGGCTGGGATCTATTCGTGGCGGGATATACACCAGGCCATTTACATACTTCAGCCAAAGAATAATTGGTGTGTGTTGCTCTTCTGTTTTATATTCATAGAAGATCACAGTTCTGCCCATGATGGAGGAGAGAGCACGGCTCTAAACTCTCCTGACGGAGTGGTAGTCGTTAAAATGTTTCCAATGACGAGGTTATGATGCTGGGCGCAGACCTACCCCACCATCCCACGGTCGTCCCTCCTGCCACACAACACACTTGTTGTGTGAAGATGTGCACTCTCAGGGCCTGGCGCACGACGGTCAGAACCTTGACCACGACGGCCAGAACCTTGAGCACGACGGTCAGAACCTTGAGCACGACGGCCAGAACCCTGAGCACGACGGTCAGAACCTTGAGCACGACGGTCAGAACCTTGACCACGACGGCCAGAACCTTGAGCACGACGGCCAGAACCTTGAGCACGACGGTCAGAACCTTGACCACGACGGCCAGAACCTTGAGCACGACGGTCAGAACCTTGACCACGACGGCCAGAACCTTGAGCACGACGGTCAGAACCTTGAGCACGACGGCCAGAACCTTGACCACGACGGCCAGAACCTTGAGCACGACGGTCAGAACCTTGAGCACGACGGCCAGAACCTTGAGCACGACGGCCAGAACCTTGAGCACGACGGCCAGAACCTTGAGCACGACGGTCAGAACCTTGACCACGACGGTCAGAACCTTGAGCACGACGGTCAGAACCTTGACCACGACGGCCAGAACCTTGAGCACGACGGCCAGAACCTTGAGCACGACGGTCAGAACCTTGAGCACGACGGCCAGAACCTTGAGCACGACGGCCAGAACCTTGACCACGACGGCCAGAACCTTGACCACGACGGCCAGAACCCTGAGCACGACGGTCAGAACCTTGACCACGACGGTCAGAACCCTGAGCACGACGGTCAGAACCTTGAGCACGACGGCCAGAACCTTGAGCACGACGGCCAGAACCTTGACCACGACGGCCAGAACCTTGAGCACGACGGCCAGAACCTTGAGCACGACGGCCAGAACCCTGAGCACGACGGCCAGAACCTTGAGCACGACGGCCAGAACCCTGAGCACGACGGCCAGAACCTTGAGCACGACGGCCAGAACCTTGAGCACGACGGCCAGAACCTTGAGCACGACGGCCAGAACCTTGACCACGACGGCCAGAACCCTGAGCACGACGGCCAGAACCTTGAGCACGACGGTCAGAACCTTGAGCACGACGGCCAGAACCTTGAGCACGACGGCCAGAACCTTGAGCACGACGGTCAGAACCTTGAGCACGACGGCCAGAACCTTGAGCACGACGGTCAGAACCTTGAGCACGACGGCCAGAACCTTGAGCACGACGGCCAGAACCTTGAGCACGACGGTCAGAACCTTGAGCACGACGGCCAGAACCTTGAGCACGACGGCCAGAACCTTGAGCACGACGGTCAGAACCTTGACCACGACTGTCATAACCCCTGAGCACAAGGGTATAACTTTCAAACATGACGGTGCGACTCTTGAGTGTAATGACCTGGCCTTTGACCCAACCCTCAAAGGTCAGGTCAAAGGCCAGGCCATCTACTCAAGTGTAGTACCGTTGTGCTCAGGAGATTAACTGTTCTCTGTCGTCAACAACAGACATTTTTCTGTCCATCCAGCGTAGGGGCAACATGAGGACCTGCCAGCCACACCATGATACTCTCCTTAGCCAGAGCTGGCACGTCGGGGTCACCACCACCAGAGGACAGACCAACCCTCTCATGTGGAGGTCCTGGCTTCCAGGATATATTGAAAATTACATAGGCGCTCAACCACCTGCAAGATAATCTATTTCCCTAGTTACGATAATCTATTTCCCTAGTTACGATAATCTATTTCCCTAGTTACGATAATCTATTTCTGCAGTTGCCATAACCATAAAGTTGAACTGTTGATGAACAAGTTTACTAGACAAGCCTGACTGTTGAACGAACCAGAACACCTCTGGAACAGCCTTTGTGTAAGGATCACAATAACTTGTATCACATGTCAACATTCTAATGGACCAGAAATCATTCTTCAAACCCCAACGTTACCGAAATATGTATACATATATTCCGGTGTCTAGTTCACCACCGGTCACCGACACGGGTAGATAAACTTAATGTATTTTTAGCGAACTTCTGAGTGAACACAATGGTAGCCTCACTACCATCCTGCCACAGTGAACACAATGGTACCATCACTACCATCCTGCCACAGTGAACACAATGGTACCATCACTACCATCCCGCCATAGTGAACACAATGGTACCATCACTACCATCCTGCCACAGTGAGCACAATGGTACCATCACTACCATCCTGCCACAGTGAACACAATGGTACCATCACTACCATCCTGC
Source organism: Panulirus ornatus (assembly GCF_036320965.1). Lineage (NCBI taxonomy): Eukaryota > Metazoa > Arthropoda > Malacostraca > Decapoda > Palinuridae > Panulirus > Panulirus ornatus. Next base: position 28,533,915 of record NC_092232.1, on the reverse strand, counting down.
CACAGTGAACACAATGGTACCATCACTACCATCCTGCCACAGTGAGCACAATGGTACCATCACTACCATCCTGCCACAGTGAACACAATGGTACCATCACTACCATCCTGCCACAGTGAGCACAATGGTACCATCACTACCATCCTGCCACAGTGAACACAATGGTACCATCACTACCATCCTGCCACAGTGAACACAATGGTACCATCACTACCATCCTGCCACAGTGAACACAATGGTACCATCACTACCATCCTGCCACAGTGAACACAATGGTAGCCTCACTACCATCCTGCCACAGTGAACACAATGGTACCATCACTACCATCCTGCCACAGTGAACACAATGGTACCATCACTACCATCCTGCCACAGTGAACACAATGGTACCATCACTACCATCCTGCCACAGTGAACACAATGGTACCATCACTACCATCCTGCCACAGTGAACACAATGGTACCATCACTACCATCCTGCCACAGTGAACACAATGGTAGCCTCACTACCATCCTGCCACAGTGAACACAATGGTACCATCACTACCATCCTGCCACAGTGAACACAATGGTACCATCACTACCATCCTGCCACAGTGAACACAATAGCCTTTACTTTCCATTACTATTTTTCTTCCCTCATGGGAGGGATCATCATTTTTACACTGCCATTTATTCATCGTTCAGCCGTACGTCTGGTCTGGGCTGATAACCAGTAGAGGGTGTTGGTGTTCCGCCTATAGTGCTGGTCTACATCTACAGGGCAAGTCTACAAGATACATGGCTGGGTTTACAGGTTACAGGGTAGTTCAGGAGGCTACAGGGTCAGTTTACAGGTTATATGAATGGTTTATAAACCATAAGGCTGGTCGGCAGGCTACCATTCTGGTCTACAGGCTACAGGGTTGGTCTCTAAACCCCATCAGTCGACAGTAAACCAAACCTCGTTAGAACCCTCTCCCTGAGCAACGACTGTGACCTTACCATTACCAAATGATCTCGTCCCATAGATGGGGCTTGACCTGTATACATAGTCAGTGGTCTGCCTTGTGAACATGGCCAGTCGCTTCCTCTCCTCATAATCTACTACTAGTAATAACCTCCCTCACCGCTGCTACCAGTCTGACCTATATCCATTACTAGATGTCTGCCCCACACAAACACTGACTATCCCATTATTCATTGTCAGCGGTGCTTAAGGAAGTATAATTACAGATCCTGGGGTAGTATAGTAGTTATCAGACTTGTGGCAGTATAGTTACTGATTCTGTGGCAGTATAGTCACTAATCCTGTAGTAGTATAATAATTGATCTTGGGGTAGAATAATAAATGATCCTGTGGTAGTATTATCATTCATCCTGTGGTAGTATTATCGTTCATCCTGTGGTAGTATTATCATTCATCCTGTGGTAGCACAGTCACTGATCCTGTAGTAGCGTATATTGGCCCGTTTGGGTTTGTGGCCAGAAGTCCCTACAGTTTCGGACGCCAACGTTTCGTATCATAAACATTTCGTATTGTAAACATCCTAACCTAACCTATTTCTCTGGCAGTATATGCCACAGGTCCTTGTGCTTCTCATGGTCTTAACACTCCGGGATCCTGACCCCGGCTGTTGTGAGCACAACATTCTCCACATGGTGCGGGAAATACACCCCGCCTAGACCGGGTCTAATTAGAGGTGTGTACTGAACCTGCTGACTGTGCTCACCAACGACCCAGCTTCTGGGAGTTATGAACGTGGAACATCGTCGTCGACAGATGTAAGGTTCTCCCCTGGTGATGACTGGAGAGCGGCAGCTGCTGAAGGTGACGACGGAGGAGGAGGAGGAGGTTCTTGGGAGGTATTTAGGAGACGCGTCCTTACACATATCCATAGATTAGTACCTTGACGAAGGCAAACTTTCCGGAGATGTTCAGATACCAGACTGCTGGAGGGTACAGTGTAGACGTCAGGCGTGTGGCCCGCGACTCCTGGTGGGGGGGCTCATGATAGGCGGGGCCCCTGGTTCCCCCTCCCCCCTCACGGTCGTCAGAGGCTGCTTATTACGGAATGATTGTGATGAATCATCGCCCTGGGAGGGAAGGGGAGTCTGGCTCGGAGTTGGGAAGGAGGGGGAAGTAAGGCTTGGAGTGGGGAGGGAGGGGTAAGTCAGCATGGAAATGGGGAGGGAGGAAGAGTCAGACAGGTAGTGGGGAGGGAGTATGGGCAAGGGGCAGTGAAGGCAGAAGGAAGGGGAGTGAATTCCCTCTCCCTCTGCTACACGACCCTCGCCGCCGACATCGTTCGCTGTAGTTTAGCGGCGTGTGGGACGCCACGTCCCCTGCCGCTACAGCCCACATGCAGTTGTAGCGGCGTGTGGGACGCCACGTCCCCTGCCGCCGCTACAGTCCACATGCAGTTGTAGCGGCGTGTTCGGGGAGGTACCAGTCTGCACCGGGCCAGCAGCGTTGCCATCAATCGGTTATCAATACCTGTGGACCTTCCCATGATAACATGACTGGCGGACCTGCTGGCTGGCCACGCCTGCCTGGCTGTGTGAGTGAGCACCGGTGTCGTGACTGTGTTACCAGCAGACTTTTACACCCGTGTCGCCCCGTCTCTTACCTTGGTATATACATACGTCTTAACCTCATGTATATCCATGTATACATACACATCCTAGTTTACGCCAGGTACCCATTCATGGGCCAGCCCCAGGAGGGAGGACACACAGCTGGGTTGGCCGCCTTGATTCGAATCTTGGCTCGTTGGACTGGCGGATCGCAACGCTGACCACAGCACCACGGAGGGAGGGTCTCTGTCTACACGTGGGTTGTTCAGGTAAAGGAAGGCAGAGGGTAAGACCAGATGACAACACTTTGGTACAGTGAGCCAGGGTGATGGCTAACATCCCTCAACACCATCTGCGTTACTCTGAGAGTCTGATACTCAGATGGGTTGAGTCATCTGTCATGATGATCCTACTGTCCACACGTCACAGATGGCGCTGAAGGCTTCCTTCCTCCATCTGTCGTGATAACCCATCTGTTTGGGTGTCAGTGCTATAGTGATCAACTGCCTACCTCAGTCGTCTTCTTATCTTTTAAGGTCCGGTGGCTAAACAAAGAAGAATGTGATTGTTATCAGGTCTGATAATACCTTTTCTTTCGTGCCTTTTCTTTTGTCATTTCAAAGTTAACGATCCTGTATCATCCAGGTTGTAATAACTTGAGAGTAAATAAGACATACCAAGAGGCAGCGACATTATGTACCAACATGGTGGCAGACATGTGTCAAGGCGACACTGATGCATGACTAACAGCCACTGAGGTGGTGTCATTCCTTGACAGTGCGCCAGGCAGTTTAAGTATACAAATGGCAACAAGAGATGTATGGCAACCTGCCACTGTGTGGTGCTGACTGGCAACAGAAAGCTAATGAAACATGGTTCGTCCCTCTTTCCTTGTCCTACCCCCCTTACAGAAGCCTGTTAAAGGTTTCCCCCTCTCCTCCCCCCAACTCCTCAGCAACGAAACCCCTGTGTAGCCTCCCTCCCCCCACAACACACAGAGAAGCCCTGTGAAGCCTCCCTCCCCCCACACAACACAGAGAAGCCCCTGTGAAGCCTCCAACGGATTAAACTTCTTGCGCGTCTTTTTAAAAATTCACCTCCCAAAAATCCTATTTAATCTTGGTGGTTGCGGCTGGTGCAGAGGGGTAACTGGGGGGTTGGTAACCCCTCTCCCCCAGGAACACCCAAACATCTGCAGACGCGAAAAATGATTTATATTCTGATGAAGAAATGCTTCCCATGATGAGATCCCCCGTTTTCTTCGTGTGGATCACATTATCATTTCGTGGTCCCGCCTGTAATGTGTCGTAACGTAACCACATTTATCTATCGTCGACTTGGTTACACGAATGTTGCTTATTATGTTTTGTTTTGATGGTACAGCTTTGTTAGTATGGTAGTTTGACAGTACGGCTTTGTTAATGTTATTTTGACCGTACACCTTTGTTAGTTTGACTATAAAACTTCCTTAGTATGGTAGTTTGACTGTACAGCTTTGTTAGTCTAACGGTACAACTCTATTAGTATAATAGCTTGACCGTACAGCATTGTTAGTTTAACCGTACAGCTTTGTTAGTACGTTACTTTAACCGTACACCTTTGTTAGTATGTTAGTTTGGGCCTCACGGGCTCGCTAACCAGTAAGTTCTCACTGAGCAACCCTGTGATCGTGTGAGGCTGGTCATCACCATCACAGACCCGCCACAGTCAACTGCAGTGAGGAAGGTTGGCAAGGAAGAACACTACACTTAGTGATGCCTTTATTGGAGCTAACTCTATACAAGATGTGTGAAAATATAAGGTTATACCTGCAAATATTAACCGAAGAGGACAAACTACCGGTCCAAGGCCAGTGGATACTGGAACATCAAGCTTGTTAAGGAGGAGCCCGTCTCAACAGGCAGTTAGATAGTTAGTGAGGTGAGGGGGGGATGGGGTGTATTTCGTAATAGAGGCAAACTGTTACCAATGTGGGGTGTATAGTTTGGTCATTATCATATTCTCAAGCTCATTGTACATTATTGCATAAAGTTAGCATGAAATTAGTGAGATAATTATTTTTTCTGGTTAAGTTTTGATTACGAGGATAAAGTCAGCTTCTGATGATGTTAGAGATAAGTTAATCCCCTTCTCCACGATAGAACGACCCTTGAACACGATGGTACGAGTCCTCTCGAGCACGATGGTACGACCCCTGCGGGTTAAAATGCCTCAGCCATCACACCCAAGGGTCGTACCGTCGTGCTCAGGGAGTCGAACCATTGTGATTCACGGGTCGTCTCGTTGTGTTCGATGGGGGTCAACCAGACCCGTGACCTCTTGATCCTAACATATGCTATGAGTCTACGTGGGTTGACCTGTGACCACAACAACTGACCAACAATACTAAGACAGGTCTTGTGTGGGGGAGGAGGAGGAGATGGGGTGGGGGGTCAGATGATGAACACACTGTAAACCAAGACAGAATATGTACACAACCACAGGGCTCGTACATACACAGCACAAACACACTCTGCAAGAAAACAAATGTCACACACACACACACACTTTTTTTTTAAGACTAACTGAAAGGATTCTTTTAATCTAAAGTCATTTTTAATGAAGTAATGACTGTCACATAGAGAGTATAAACATTAATTATTCCAAAGTGTTATAGTCTTACAATCAAGATTGTTTAAACATCTTAGGAGCAATAGAGGGCAAAGTTATATATTTGGACTACTTCATTTTTTCAAACCTAATGGTTTAAACAACTCGAGACCAAATAAGATTCTTAAAAACATTATTTCCAGTTTTTACTTGTACAAAAAAAGAGAAAGTCAAGAATTAATCCTGTTTTCTTGCAGGAGTTGTACGAACCCAGAGGAACTCAAGCTGAGCTCTGGTCAAACCGTGTGGGACCTACACTATATGGTACAGAGACAAGGTCAGTAAAGTATATGTAAGCATTAATAAAGATCTATGTACCTTAATCACTTAAAAATAATATCAAAATATACATATTACATTTATTAGTAGCTCTCCTAATTGTAACTACAAAATTAGTCTCTACGTGAAGAAAATCATTAGTCTCTCACAATGTCAATAATACTGACTGTAGAACAGCAGGCAATATGATGTATGAATTGGCAGACTTAAAGATTAATACAGCCTTATGGGTTAGTACATTACAGAAGAGTGTAAAATTGTTATATAATACTGAAGACTCCAGGCCTTATACTGTATATAATATCCCACTACTGAAGACAATATAAAACTCCAAGATTAATATTTCCAGATATAGTGTGCATTTACATTTACATTTACAAAGAACATGACGACCTCAGAGGAAAGTTGAAAAGACATGGGGAAAACTATAGATCCGGAAAGAGTTTGTTCTATCAACGTTTAAGCCATGAAGATGAAAACGCCCTGATCAACCAGCGTCAGACATACATAGTCCCATAGCATGGCAAATACTGTTGGTAATACACAGTTTGGATGTTTCGTTATGAGCAACGTGCATGACCCAGCGGGCAGGCACTATGATCATGTGCTCCACCTGCACCTGACAGGATTCGTATAGTTTTGAAAACGAGTTTTTTTTCATCTTCCTCCGTGAATGATGGGCACCTGTCCACCTGCGCCGGGTCGTGCAGGTGGGCAGGTGCTCACATCCACACCTGCCCCAGAGCGAGCAGGTGCGCAGATGTTGATCATGTCACGCTGAAGGGGTGAAAACTTTGTTATCATACGACCAGATTTAAAGATAAGACAGATGTTTGATATGACCAGGTTGAACAGATGTCTCAGCCGTCCACATCTGCACACCTGCGTCGCTCGAGGGACAGATGTGTGCATATATGCAGTAACACCCTCTTTTGAGACAGTGGCGTCTATATATATATATATATATATATATATATATATATATATATATATATATATATATATATATATATATATATCGTTATAAGATCAACTGTTGTATTGACTATAAAATAAGAGAACATGGGAGGCGACGCTCCACCTGTTGATGGGACTTGGAGTTCCCCTCACTTACAAAAGCCAGACCCTTGAGCATGACGGTACGACCCCTGGATATGATGACTTGGCCTTTGACCTGATCTTGAAGGGTCAGGTCAAGGGTCAACCTCATCTTACCTAAAGGTCGTATCTTCCTGCTCAAGGGTCGTCACGTCGTCACGTTCGAGGAGTTACGGGAAAGTCCCACGAGACGCGCGCGTCACACACCCCCCCCGTCACAACGTACGCGCGCGTCACCCTCCGTCACAAATGTACGGCCGGGCAACGTACCGACTTCCTGCATACTGAGCGAACAAAACCCATGGGAGGCCAGGCGAGGTCATGACCTTCCTGACCCACCCACATGCCACCATCTTAAAACCTACATGGGTCAAAGGACCAAAAGGTGCTGAAAGCACGTGACGTGCCTGACCTTAACACAAAAATGCAGTGGGTCATCCTCTGGAAAAAAAAAAAAGACATTTGACTTACGTCACAAATCCAGCAGTTCTGACCATATTGATGCCAGGGTGGAGGTCAAGCCCTTGACCTCATGGGTAGCGGGGGAGGGGGGGAGAATGAGGGAGGCAGGGGGCGTCCAGCGCCGGGGGGGGGTCGTGGTCACCCCACCACCTGTTCACCGGGAAACACGAATACTCTCATGTGGTCTGGGGGAAGCTGTGGTCTCCACATACGAGCTGTGGTAGAGTGGGTCACTCAGCCCTGATGCTGGCTGGTGTCAAGCTATTAAAAAAGCTATTCCTTAAGAGCTAATATCATGGTTCCTCTGTCGACCACTGTAGGTAGGTGGGTCGTACCGTCGTGCTCGAGGGTCGTAACGTCGTGCTTGAGGGTCGTACCGTCGTGCTTGAGGGTCGTAACGTCGTGGTCGAGGGTTGTAACGTCGTGGTCGAGGGTCGTACTGTCGTGGTCGAGGGTCGTACCGTCGTGGTCGAGGGTCGTACCGTCGTGGTCGAGGGTCGTACCGTCGTGGTCGAGGGTCGTACCGTCGTGGTCGAGGGTCGTACCGCCGGTGGTGGTGGTGGTAGGGATGATGGTGAAGGTGACTGTAGTACAGAGGGTTATGGTGGGAGACATGAAAGTAGTGTTCGTGAAGATCATGAAAGCTGTGGTTGTTGTCAGCGGTGATGGTGGTAGTTGTGATCGTGGTGGTGGTGGTGGTGTCATGAAAGTAATGGTAGTGGTGGTTGTGAGTGATGAGAGCACAGCACAACCCAGTCGTCATCATCCGCTGCTGCTGCTGCTGCTGCTGGACGCATTCGTCAAACTTCTCCTCGAGTGGCTGGCAAGATGTTGTAAATGGCGCGTACAATGTTCAGTGCGCTATCCACGTGTGTGTGTGTGTGTGTGTGTGTGTAAACATTAGGCCGACCCCAGTGGTGTCTTTGTCGCCAGGTTTAGGAACCGCCACGCCTCACCCACGCATCGAGAGGTTACTGATTAAGGATAGTCTTATAATATCACTTAGCGGCGAATGAAAATCTAGATTGTACGAATAATGAAAGTGACAATTAATGTGATAACGAAAATGTATCAAGTGTGGAAAAGTGACCGAGTGAATTGGTGGAGTAATTAACCAAGGAAACCAACAATAACTTGGTAATACAACCAATGGTTGTGCTACATTACTCACTACAGGAACGAGGGTCAATGACAGTAAGTGTCCAACCATCTGGTAGACAGTTTGCCCAGCCCGGGAGACATAAAGTTAATATGTTCTAGGAATCCCGGTAAGCCACACCTCGCTCTGCTACACAACATGTCTTCATAAAGTGTGCAAGATTCGTCCACCTGTAAAGGTAACGAGCCAATAATATGTTTACAAGAGACTGATAATTTCACTTCCAGCAGGGCACCAGTAAGATTACAGCAGTAGGGGACGAGTGTCAACAGCAGTAGTGTGTGTACGAAAACTGAGCCGTACCAAGGACGTAGGCTGGGTGCACCGCGCAGCATGTGAATAGTGCACATATAGGACGACTTGGCCTAGGGAACGTGGGCCGTCGCTGAGCAACGATTGCCGCACGCCCGGATCCCGACGTACGTACAGACCGAACTGACCGGAAGGACACGTGTAACCAGTTGACGTTCCCTTTAAGTGAACTTTTATACCACCCGGTGACTAAACAGAGCCGCTAGTTAGTGTGTGGCAGGAATTACAGTGTACTCCTTGTTTTGAAGGGTTCATTAACTAAATTTCCCTTATACTCGTGAATTAGCGTTTTAGTTATTATTAGCAGCTGTGTTAGGATGCATGCCACATTATTTCTATATATGTCATTAGGATTAGATATCAAATGTAAGAACAGAAGCGGCCTTTCCTTGACCTACAGGAATGTGAGTGGTCACAGTATGCTTGGCAGTCCATTGGCCTAGTTGGGTCATGAATGTGTTCATTAAGGGGGTTACTTAAACCATGACTTATGGACCCCCAGGGTAATCTGACGCGATCATCATCAACTATCAAGTAACGTAGTAACAACTCATTACTTTTTTCTTAACCTTTATATATATATATATATATATATATATATATATATATATATATATATATATATATATATATATATATATATCATACGTATATCAAAAATCTAATAAATCAAACACACCTTTGTTATCATGAGCGAGTGCCATGCGGCTCTGAGAAGCAAGACAGATGTGAGCCCAGTTCTCGACCACTGGCCACCTGTACAACTACAACCTCACCCGTCATCATACATCACAACACTGCTATTCGACACGAGCGACCTCAGTATTTATTAGTTCGTCACAAGAATAATACATCGATCTTTTTGTATACGAGTTGAAAGGTATTTGTAAATTCTGGGCTGGAGTTCCTTCACCATGTCTGGCGTGTTCCGTTGGAGGAGGCGAGCAGAGCTGTGCACCATCTCCTCCTGCAGCACATACCGAAGGTCTCCCACACTACCGCCCAACCACACCCCAGCCCTCACTCCTCCTGCAGCAGCTACAGTGGTACCCTTGGTGGTGGTGGTGGGCATGACAACCATGGCAGTGATGAAGGTAACCATGGGAGGGTGACGGGATGGAGCGGAGGAACCCTTGATGGTACTATGTGTATGGTAGTTATGGCTGTGATGGGACAGTCATGGTAGTTTGTGGTGCTGTGCGTGAGGGGTGGTCATGACGGTGGTAGTCAGTGTGAGGAGAAGCCATGGTAGTGTGTGTGTGTGTGTGTGTGTGTGTGTGTGAGAAATCATCGTACATTTCCCATTCAAAACATGAGGTTTAATGATCACTCGTGGTCGCAGATAGGGACAGTATTTTTGCGATGGGATCACTCAGTCCGCTGTCGTCCGTCGGTCATGAGTCCCACCTTACCCTGCAACATAACGCTGGTCATGAGGTGAGAAGTATGGATCAGATACTCATGAAAGTTGACCCAGTTGTTAACCAGTATGTGAGGAACTGACTGACGTAAGAGCCATAACTGTGAGTCCAGGATCTGTCCCTGAGTTGTGACACTTACCAACACGAACATTCCACCTGTGGTCATGGTACATGATGGTTCTCATGGTTACCAGACAACATCATCTCGAGCCATCCCTATCTCGCTCAGTACCTGTGCCACACTGCAGGCGACACACGGATTCCCAGGAACAACAGTATATTATATTGAAGAATTTTCCCCGTGTCTGCTGTGAGGGTAAAGATGAGGAGCTCCGCTGACACTGGGTGTCAGTCTTGGGATCGGCGTCCCCAGCGTCAGGAGCCGGACTGACTGAAAGCAGGTAATCAGCCACGTCCTCTCCCCGGTCACCAGCAGCTCCCACACTACCTGCCTGACACATGACATATCCCGTGATGACACCGTTTCCCCCCCACAAGGTCACTCACACCTGCTGGAGGCTCCTCATCTCCCCTGCATCGCCTGCGTCAACGTCGTCAAACATCGTACAAAATTATCATAAAGGCTTACATAAACATGGTCATGTCCTCCACTTCATCAAGGTCACCTATACTAATTTTACCGGCAAACATTAAGGTCATACCGTCATTTAAGGTCACAGTGCATGACCCCAGGCACGCCGGACTCCTGGCACGTCGACCCTTCACTCCTTCCGTGTTAGAGGGACACACCAGCCCTCCGGCAGTAGAGCGACATCTTATACACAACATCATAAACTTTTAAGTGTTAATATCATGTGGTTAGCGACGGTCGTCAGACATGCTCTGCTGACCCGGTCAGGTTACTGGCTCCTTAGGAGTTGTTAGGCGGAGGTAAGACGAGGTGGTGGTGGTGGCGGCGGCGGTGGGCGTGGGCGCGGTGAACTGAGAGAGCGGTGGGCGGGTGGGCGTGCTAGCTAGCCGGAAGGTGGGTTAGTCTGTCAGCTGGGCTAGCTGGGGGTGTTAGCTGGTTCGCTGGCTGCGACAGAAGTGACCCTCTGGTAGAGCTGGAGGGTAGAGTTAATCTTTCCTGGGCGGGGGGCGATGCATTAAGGCTGGCTGGCTGGTGGGCGGGGTATGGTGGAGGGTGGTTAGCTTCTCGGGTCGGGCGGGGCTGCTAGTTGGCGGGCAGGGCTGAAGGGCTGGGTGATGGGCGGGGGTTAGGGTGAGGGAGTTAACCCAGCAGGGGAGGGCGCCAACCTGGACCAAACTGGGGGTCGTATGAGCACTTCCAGACCCGGTCGTTGACGCTGTAGTTCATCAGCTTGGCCATCTGGATGCTGCCCTGCAAGACACAGACACACACACAACGGGTCAGTACTGGTAATGAGAGAGAGAGAGAGAGAGAGAGAGAGAGAGAGAGAGAGAGAGAGAGAGAGAGAGAGAGAGAGATTCTACACTACGCCAAAAATGAGAACTGTGATTCTCTAGTTTGGTCACCACACCACGCAGAAGCTCGGATAGCTGCCAGGGAAGATGTAGAGGAAGGCAGAAAAGATGGTAAAGAAAATTCAGGTGGCTGATTTACAGCCAGAGGTCAGGGGCCATAAATCTTCCACCGTGGGAAAGAGAAGAGGAAGAAAAAACTGATAACGTCAACGAACAATTCTTCCAATGTTCCACCAGATGATATAGCGTGAAATTCAGCAAGACTTGTTCGTCAATACGTACAGAATTAATGTTATAGTATGAGAGGGGCGGATGCAAGGCACAACTGGGTCATGATCAGGTTGTGAATGTGGACAACATACATGAGTTTCAAAAGTTGTATCATAACAAGGAATGTTCAAGAGATGGGGGTTGGGGAGGGTTCCACAAATGTAGAACTCACATCCTCTTGTACAGTTCAAGTATAATAAGTAATTCCACACAAGAATACAACGTTATTGCATTCACTTCGACCTTAGACCATATATATACACAACCCTGACGTACACATTCCCAGGACTAAGGCCATACTATACATATGACCAGACATACGGCCGGGAAGAGCAGTGCATCGCTACGGGGTAAACTGTCCCAGAGAAATGATGGCCGGCAATACGGTGTTCACGCCAACACAATCACATCCACGAAGTGAGGGGGTGAGGGATGACGCCTGGGAGATGATACAGAAGCCGTGTAGCTGTTCACACTGCTGTATGACCGCACGATGTGTTCACACTGCTGTATGACCACACGATGTGTTCACACTGCTGTATGACCACACGATGTGTTCACACTGCTGTATGACCACACGATGTGTTCACACTGCTGTATGACCACACGATGTGTTCACACTGCTGTATGACCACACGATGTGTTCACACTGCTGTATGACCGCACGATGTGTTCACACTGCTGTATGACCGCACGAAGTGTTCACACTGCTGTATGACCACACGATGTGTTCACACTGCTGTATGACCACACGATGTGTTCACACTGCTGTATGACCGCACGATGTGTTCACACTGCTGTATGACCACACGATGTGTTCACACTGCTGTATGACCACACGATGTGTTCACACTGCTGTATGACCACACGATGTGTTCACACTGCTGTATGACCACACGATGTGTTCACACTGCTGTATGACCGCACGATGTGTTCACACTGCTGTATGACCACACGATGTGTTCACACTGCTGTATGACCACACGAAGTGTTCACACTGCTGTATGACCACACGATGTGTTCACACTGCTGTATGACCACACGATGTGTTCACACTGCTGTATGACCACACGATGTGTTCACACTGCTGTATGACCTCACGATGTGTTCACACTGCTGTATGACCACACGATGTGTTCACACTGCTGTATGACCGCACGATGTGTTCACACTGCTGTATGACCACACGATGTGTTCACACTGCTGTATGACCGCACGATGTGTTCACACTGCTGTATGACCGCACGAAGTGTTCACACTGCTGTATGGCCACACGATGTGTTCACACTGCTGTATGACCACACGATGTGTTCACACTGCTGTATGACCACACGATGTGTTCACACTGCTGTATGACCACACGATGTGTTCACACTGCTGTATGACCACACGATGTGTTCACACTGCTGTATGACCACACGATGTGTTCACACTGCTGTAAGACCACACGATGTGTTCACACTGCTGTATGACCACACGATGTGTTCACACTGCTGTATGACCACATGATGTGTTCACACTGCTGTATGACCACACGATGTGTTCACACTGCTGTATGACCACACGATGTTTTCACACTGCTGTATGACCACACGATGTTTTCACACTGCTGTATGACCACACGATGTGTTCACACTGCTGTATGACCACACGATGTGTTCACACTGCTGTATGAATGCACGATGTGTTCACACTGCTGTATGACCACACGATGTGTTCACACTGCTGTATGACCACACGATGTGTTCACACACAGGAAGGACACAAACACACACACACACACACCTGACTTACATCATACATTCTTCATTATCGTATTCCTTAGTTCGTTCTGTGTATCTTTCTTTTCCCTTCTTTTTTCATCTTCATCTCTTCTAGTCACACCCTCTCTCCCCTGCCTGACCCTCCACCCTCTCTCTCTCACTCTCTCTCTCTCTCTCTCTCTCTCTCTCTCTCTCTCTCCCCAGCCAGGTATAAGCTCCCCAACACTGCCAGTTATAAACAAAGTCCACGAGGGAGGGAGATTACCACAGCTCCCCACCGGGAACAGTGCAGGATCTTCCTTCTCCCTGGCCCGCCACCCTGGCCGAGGGAGGTTACCAACCCACACACACCCTCCCTCACACCTACGCCCTCTCCCTCACCCATGATCAGCGGGGATGAGGGAGCTGGTGGAGACTGCTGCCACTGGTGGAGGGATTACGTGTTGGTGGTGATGATGATAGTGGTGGTGATGGTGATAGTGATGTTGATGGTGATGATGATGATGACCACAACGGTGCAACACCTGAGCACGACGGTACACGACCCTTGTGCTCAGGGGTCGTGTATGGTCGTGCTCTGTGTGGCTTGGAGACCATCTCAACATCGGTGAGGGTCGTCGTCTCTCCCTCCCTGGACCAGTCCACGACCACGAGGCAAACATCACCGACTTGTGAACTTCAGCGTTGAACAACAACAGCTGCTCCTGAGAGAGAGAGAGAGAGAGAGAGAGAGAGAGAGAGAGAGAGAGAGAGAGAGAGAGAGAGAGAGAGAGAGAGAGAGAGAGAGAGAGAGAGAGAGAGAGACTCCCTGCCCCCAAACCTATAAATTACCCCAGCGTTGGAGGCGGAGTTGTAAATCATGACAAGAAAGCCGGGTGTGTAGACCTTATACAAGGGGAGCATACGGGCGGTACTCTGATCGACAGGTTCCCAAAATGAAAGAAAACGGCAGATATAGACCATAACAACCCTTACATACGAGGGGTATAACAGTGAATATCCCGTGGGAAGGTAGGTAAAGCTCTGTGATAGGGACGATAGTCCCTCTGAACTCCTCTCCTCAGGACGATAATTGAAGCTAACGGGTGATGGATGTGGGTGAGGGTGTAACAAACCAGCTGTTTTGTGGTGGTAATATTATTATTATTATTATTAATAATAGTAGTAGTAGTAGTAGTAGTAGTAGTAGTAATAGTAATAGTAGTAGTAGTAATAGTAGTAGTAGTAGTAGTAATAGTAATAGTAGTAGTAGTAATAGTAGTAGTAGTAGTAGTAATAGTAATAGTAGTAGTAGTAATAGTAGTAGTAGTAGTAGTAATAGTAATAGTAGTAGTAATAATAGTAGTAGTAGTAGTAGTAGTAGTAGTAGTAGTAGTAGTAGTAGTAGTAGTAGTAGTAGTAGTAGTAATAGTAATAGTAGTAGTAGTAATAGTAGTAGTAGTAATAGTAGTAGTAGTAGTAGTAGTAGTAGTAGTAGTAGTACTAGTAGTAGTAGTAGTAGTAGTAGTAGTAGTAGTAGTAGTAGTAGTAGTAGTAGTAGTAGTAATAGTAATAGTAGTAGTAGTAGTAGTAGTAGTAGTAGTAGTAGTAGTAGTAATAGTAGTAGTAGTAATAGTAGTAATAGTAGTAGTAGTAGTAATAGTAGTAGTAGTAGTAGTAGTAGTAGTAGTAGTAGTAGTAGTAATAGTAATAGTAGTAGTAGTAGTAGTAGTAGTAGTAGTAGTAGTAGGAGTAGTAATAGTAGTAGTAGTAGTAGTAGTAGTAGTAGTAGTAATAGTAGTAGTAGTAGTAGTAGTAGTAGTAGTAGTAATAGTAGTAGTAGTAATAGTAGTAGTAGTAGTAGTAGTAGTAGTAGTAGTAGTAGTAGTAGTAGTAGTAGTAGTAATAGTAGTAGTAGTAGTAGTAATAGTAGTAGTAGTAGTAGTAGTAGTAGTAATAGTAGTAGTAGTAATAGTAGTAGTAGTAGTAGTAGTAGTAATAGTAGTAGTAGTAATAGTAGTAGTAGTAATAGTAGTAGTAGTAATAGTAGTAGTAGTAATAGTAGTAGTAGTAATAGTAGTAGTAGTAATAGTAGTAGTAGTAGTAGTAGTAGTAATAGTAGTAGTAATAGTAATAGTAGTAATAGTAGTAGTAGTAGTAGTAGTAGTAGTAGTAGTAGTAGTAGTAGTAGTAATAGTAGTAGTAGTAGTAGTAGTAGTAGTAGTAGTAGTAGTAGTAGTAGTAGTAACAGTAGTAGTAGTAATAGTAGTAGTAATAGTAGTAGTAGTAATAGTAGTAGTAGTAGTAGTAGTAGTAGTAGTAGTAGTAGTAGTAATAGTAGTAGTAGTAGTAGTAGTAGTAATAGTAGTAGTAGTAGTAGTAGTAGTAGTAGTAGTAATAGTAGTAGTAGTAGTAGTAGTAGTAGTAGTAGCAGTGGTGGTAGTAGTAGCAGTGGTGGTAGTAGTAGCAGTGGTGGTAGTAGTAGAAGAGGTAGTAGTAGTAGTGGAAGTAGTAGTAGTAGTAGTAGTAGTGGAAGTTGTAGTAGTAGTAGTAGTAGCAGTAATAGTAGTGATGGTACTAGAAGAGGCAGAAGTAGTAGTGGTAGTGGTGGTGGTAGTAGAAAAGGTGGTAGTAGTAGTAGTAGTGGTAGTAGTAGTCGTAGTAAACCTTTCCATAATTTACCTCAGACGTTTCACATACCCTGGTTCCATTGACAGCACATCGACCCCGGTATACCACATCGTTCCAATTCACTCTATACCTTGCACGCCTCTCATCCTCCTATAAGTTCAGCCGCCGATCGCTCAAAATATTTTTCATTCCATCCTTCCACCTCCAATCTGGTCTCCATCTTTTTGTCCCCTCCATCTCTGACACATATCCTCTCTATCAACCTTTCCTCACTCATTCTCTCCATATGTTCAAACCATTTCAACACACCCTCTTTTGCTCTTTCAACCAAACTCTGTATTTCCACACCTCTCTCTTACCCTTTAATTCGATCAAACCACCTCACACCACATATTGTCTTCAAACATTTCATTTCCAACACATCCACCCTCCTCCGCACAACCCTATCTATAGCCCATGCCTCGCAACCGTATAATATTGATGAAACTGCTATTCCCTCAAACATACCCGTTTTTGCTCTCCGAGATAACGTTTTCGCCTTCCACACGTTCTTCATCGCTCCCAGAACCTACGCCCTCTCTCCCACCATGTAACTCACTCCCGCTTCCATGGTTCCATCCAGTGATAAGTCCACTCCCAGATATCTAAAACACTTAACTAACTCCAATTTTTCTTCATTCAAACCTACATCCCAATTAACTTGTCCCTCAACCCTACTGAACCTAATAACCTTGCTCTTATTCATATTTACTCTCAACTTTCTTAGTTCACACATTTTTCCAAACTCAGTCACCAACTTCTGCAGTTTCTCACTCGAATCAGCCACTAGAGCTGTATCATCAGCAAACAACAACTGACTCACTTCCCAAGCCCTCTCATCCACAACAGACTGCATACTTGCCTCCCCCCCTCTCCAAATCTCGTGCATTTACCTCCCTATCCACCCCATTCATAAACAAAAAATCAAACCACCATGGAGACATCACACACCAGGAACTGTACCTGGAAGTAATGAGAACGAGTTACAGCCGTAAATCTGCTCAGGATAAAAGAAATATGAAGAAGTTGAGTTTGATTAAGACTTTAAAAACTTCGTTTCATCAGCAGGACAACGTCGACACAGAGCTGTTGTTTGATAGCGGGAAGGAAGCCATCAACAGGAGACCAGCCAGCTAGTTAAGACTCCTACTGTAGAAACATTGTTCACATGGTAAATGAGGTGGATGGTGAGGAGAACCGATTGACGGTGAACAATCAGTGATACACCAGGAATAAAGGAAATAATTCCCTCTTCTCCCTCACGCAGAGATACGCAATGATACATACATACACACATGTAAACACTCACCTCTTCACACACACACACACATGCATGTCTTGTTCCCTACGTCACCAGGTGTTTCACTGTTCCTGCCTCATTACTGGCTACTCTCTGACGTGCTTCATCTTCCTCTCTTGTCCCAGTCCTTCTCCTGCTTCCTGCTTCTGTCTTATACTCGTCCCTCCTCCTCCCTCCTCCTGCTTGCCACTACTTCGTTCTAACCCTTCCACTCTTGCTCTCTGCTCACCCTTCCTGCTCTCTGCTCTGCAACACCTCCTCCTGACATCTGCTTTCTCCTGCTTCCCGCCTCACTAGCTTTATCTTGCTTCCGCTCCCTGCCTCACTAGTACTGCCTGCTCCCGCTTCCTGCCTCACCAGCACTGGCTGCACCTGCTTCCCGCCCATCCTACCATCACCTCACTCTTCTGCTGGTAAGATTTCCTCCAGTAAATCCTGGTCATGAAGTTGGAGGCGCTACCATTGTCTCCTGCAGAGTTCTGATGACTTGGTGACTAGCGGGGGAGGGTAGCACGGAGGGAGAAGGGGGAGAAGGAAGCAGTAAGGAAGGGGAGGGAGAAGGGAGCAGTAAGGAAGGGGAGGGAGAAGGGAGCAGTAAGGAAGGGGAGGGAGAAGGGAGCCGGGAGAGGGGAAGTAATAAGGAAGGGGAAGAAGTATACATCACAACCATCGTCCCCCCTACCAGTGTTATAATGGATCCCTCCCTACCAACAACACTACCACTGTCTAAACTCGCCCTTCTGGCATGGTCATATCCTCAGCACACAGTCACTACAGGCTGGGCACACGGCCCCCTGACCACATGATCACGACGGGACAACCCTTACCTATGATGGCCTAACCTCTGACCTGACGACCCTTTAAGGCTCAAGTCAAAGGCCAATCCAAGCTAAGGGTTGTACCGTCGTGGTCAAAGTGATGAGCATCAGCCTTCACTCACTCCTTGTACTGGCTGTACCTGCCTCGTCCCAGGTACTCACACACCCAGGTAAGCCCCCAGCACACTGTACTGTACCTGCCTCCCTCAGCACCAAGGTATAGAGATGACCAGGTTCCCCAGCAGCCGCCTACTGCAGGGTGGGGTCAGGGGCATCATGTCTGCCATGAGAAGGGCTCCAGCTGGGGCTGCCGGTAACACACACACACACACACACACACACACACACACACACACACACACACACACACACACTGAGTAGTTATGACCAATTGGGCAAATAGTTTCAAAAAACTGACATCAGGTCACAAGCGTTTGTTTGATATGTACACTACGTCATTTGCATATTAATCTAAAAGCTTTGTACATGAATATAAAGCTGGCTATAGATAAACGGAAAACCAACTACACACACACACACACACAATCATATATATATATATATATATATATATATATATATATATATATATATATATATATATATATATATATATATATATATATATCCGTAAGCAAATAACTTACAAACTTACAACTCATATGAATTTTTTCAAAACTTTCACTAGACATTCCCTCCTCATAAAATATTCCCAAGTTTCAGAAGTTTGTAAAGGCTCGTCATCTTCCTCATACCGGAAGTTCCTCACTCACTCCTCACCAGCCGCGTCGTGAGGCCTCATCACGAACCACACACACTCCCTCAACATACCCAGCTTTAGCCTCATACCTTTTTGAAATAATAATTTCATTAACGTTATTTTTTGTCATTTTACATTAGAACATGACGTTATGACCCTTGTGCATGACGGTACGACCCTTGAGCAAGACGGTCCGACCCTTTGTGCATGACGGTACGACCCTTTGTGTATGACGGTACGACCCTTAAGCATGACGGTACGACCCTTAAGCATGACGGTACGACCTTTGTGCATGACGGTCCGACCACTGTGCATGACGGTACGACCATTGTGCATGACGGTACGACCCTCGAGCATGACGGTACGACCATTGTGCATGACGGTACGACCCTCGAGCATGACGGTACGAGCCTTGAGTCTGGCCACAGTCCAACACACCCAGGGGTCGTACCATCGTGCTCAAGGGTCGTACCGTCGGCTCTCCGTCTCCATCACCTCGACTCACACGGTCCTTCTCACATCATCCTAACCCACAAGGAAAATCCTGGACACGTCTCTCAAAACACTAAGAAAAACAAACCCAAAAACCTTGGCAATAACTCAAAAAAAAAAAAGCTTCTTCTGTCGTCTCACAACTCACAAGAACCCCTAGAGCACACCTCCTGCTCACTACAGTACGTATACATCATCTCACAATCATCTGTGGTCAACAGACTTCCAGCGACACCTCATGATACACGTATGAGCACTCATGGTGAGGTAAGGTCGGTGTGATCTCACACATACTCTCGTGGTACTCACAGCCAGTCGAGGGGTCACAGCGGTCATGCCCACCTCAGAGACCACACCCACAACCTCAGAGGTGACCTATCAAGTAATCTCAGAGGCCACACTAACAAACTCAGAAGTCACACTATGAGCCTCACAGTCACACTAACAACCTCCAGGTCAAACTAATAACCCCAGAGGTCACGCTAACATCCCCAGAGGTTACACTGACCACCCCCAGAGGTCACACTAACAACCCCTGAGGTTACACTAACAACCCCAGAGGTCACGCTAACATCCCCAGAGGTTACACTGACCACCCCCAGAGGTCACACTAACAACCCCAGAGGTCACACTAACAACCCCAGAGGTCACACTAACAACCCCTGAGGTTACACTAACAACCCCAGAGGTCACACTAACAACCCCAGAGGTCACACTAACAACCCCAGAGGTCACACTAACAACCCCTGAGGTTACACTAACAACCCCAGAGGTCACGCTAACATCCCCAGAGGTTACACTGACCACCCCCAGAGGTCACACTAACAACCCCAGAGGTCACGCTAACATCCCCAGAGGTTACACTGACCACCCCCAGAGGTCACACTAACAACCCCAGAGGTCACGCTAACATCCCCAGAGGTTACACTGACCACCCCCAGAGGTCACACTAACAACCCCAGAGGTCACACTAACAACCCCAGAGGTCACACTAACAACCCCTGAGGTTACACTAACAACCCCAGAGGTCACGCTAACATCCCCAGAGGTTACACTGACCACCCCCAGAGGTCACACTAACAACCCCAGAGGTCACACGGTCCCTAGACGTGACACTGACAACCCCAGAGGTCACACTAACAACCCCTGAGGTTACACTAACAACCCCAGAGGTCACACGGTCCCTAGACGTGACACTGACAACCCCAGAGGTCACGCTAACATCCCCAGAGGTTACACTGACCACCCCCAGAGGTCACACTAACAACCCCAGAGGTCACGCTAACATCCCCAGAGGTTACACTGACCACCCCCAGAGGTCACACTAACAACCCCTGAGGTTACACTAACAACCCCAGAGGTCACGCTAACATCCCCAGAGGTTACACTGACCACCCCCAGAGGTCACACTAACAACCCCAGAGGTCACGCTAACATCCCCAGAGGTTACACTGACCACCCCCAGAGGTCACACTAACAACCCCAGAGGTCACACGGTCCCTAGACGTGACACTGACAACCCCAGAGGTCACGCTAACATCCCCAGAGGTTACACTGACCACCCCCAGAGGTCACACTAACAACCCCAGAGGTCACACTAACAACCCCAGAGGTCACACTAACAACCCCAGAGGTCACACTAACAACCCCAGAGGTCACACTAACAACCCCTGAGGTTACACTAACAACCCCAGAGGTCACACTAACAACCCCAGAGGTCACACTAACAACCCCAGAGGTCACACTAACAACCCCTGAGGTTACACTAACAACCCCAGAGGTCACACTAACAACCCCAGAGGTCACACTAACAACCCCTGAGGTTACACTAACAACCCCAGAGGTCACGCTAACATCCCCAGAGGTTACACTGACCACCCCCAGAGGTCACACTAACAACCCCTGAGGTTACACTAACAACCCCAGAGGTCACGCTAACATCCCCAGAGGTTACACTGACCACCCGAGGTCAAACTAATAACCCCAGAGGTCACGCTAACATCCCCAGAGGTTACACTGACCACCCCCAGAGGTCACACGGTCCCTAGACGTGACACTGACAACCCCAGAGGTCACACCGAACCTAGAGGTCACACAAACAGCCCCAGAAGTTACAGTAACAACCCCAGAGGTCACACTAACAACCCCTGAGGTTACACTAACAACCCCAGAGGTCACACTAACAACCCCTAGAGGTCAGAGCAGTACTCACAATGAGCTTGTTCTTGAGGCCGGGTTCCTGTCGGAAGTAGATGAGGCCGCCCTCCGGGATCTGGAGGTCGATGTGTCCCGCCAGGCGCTGCTTGTCGTAGTCTGCACAGTTGATCCACACCCTCACGTCCGTCTGGTTCACACTGACCAGCAGCCGCGTCCAGGTCCACCCGACCTGCGGGGAGGAGGAACAGACGGGTGGATCAGAGGGAGGGATCAGGTCCACCTCACCTGCGGGGAGGAGGAACAGACAGGTGGATCACACAGGTGTTCCACACTGGCACTTTTAAAGTCTGGTAACCGCTCAGACCACCAGCACACCAGACATGAGGAGCACACACACACACACACACGTACCACACATGCCCTCATAAATGAGAAGGAAATTATACAATCATCTATGATGGCGGCATGTTTCAACCTTATATATAACTTAGTTAGGTATCATATTGCTTATAATTACACAAACCTTTGATCGTCCATCTTGGGCTAATATGATGATGACTTCATCATACATGATGGAGTTGTGCCCCACACATCAGGACCAGAGCACCTCCCTCTACCACCACCACCACCATGCTCAGTGCTGATCTCAAAGCTTTATCGAAAAGGGAAGATCAATAATACGATATTTGGCCGCATTGGATCTAGACACATAACACACACACACTCGGAATCCATCTGTCTGAAAATATAACAGTGAGAGAGAGAGAGAGAGAGAGAGAGAGAGAGAGAGAGAGAGAGAGAGAGAGAGAGAGAGTGTACCTACCTACCTACGACAATATTAGGTCATTATGGCAGGGCATGGTACTGACGTCAGGCATGACGTATTCAACTACGTCATCCCCTCAGCAGGTCCCCTGCGTGGCATAGTTACCCAATCGTGCCACATCTGGCACTGAGGTCACCCACACGTTACCAAGTTTTCTCTTCAGTGTTGCTACCCTCGTTCCATGCATCACGTACCTACATGTCTCTCCCTCGTCAGTATAGTCAATGATCGTTCCCGCTGCCTGGCTGGGCTGTTGTATATTCCTGTCGGGTTTATTTTCAGCGGTTGGTCGTGGAGGACCAGGGCGGACGACCTGTGTGACCACGACTCACCGCCAGGGAGTGTGGCGGAGGCGGTGTCCATCGTACAGCTGTACATGACCCGGACACACTCACTATGGCCCTCCTGCTCACCTCCTGTTCCAAATCTTTCCAATCCAACAGGAGAAAAAAATCAACCCGTAATATCACGTTTTCTATCTCCGACCTTATCATTATACCCTTACGACAGCTTTGTTAACGACTTTAACTAGGTGGTAGAATGGTTAACTGTACTTCTGAATGAGACTCGGTCACTTCCGTGATGTAGGTTAATATACCACTACACTGAATAATGTGTTCGTGTGAAGAGAGAGCTTTTGTATTCTGTCTGAAATAAGAATTTACATTCACGTGACCATGAATACATTCCCGTGTGATCCCACCCATTTACGTTTGGTTTCAGGGCAGCTGGTGTCCTTCATGGCTCCCCTCCCCGCACCTCACAGTGTTCTGGCAGACCTAACATAGCGACGACGCGAGCTGCTGGTCTGGCCTACCATGCAGGCCACGACACACACACACACACACACACACACACTTACCTCAGTCTGCAGGCCACAGGGGACCGTAGTCTACCTCAATCTGCAGGCCACAGGGGACCGTAGTTTACCTCAGTCTGCAGGCCAGGGGACCGTAGTTTACCTCAGTCTGCAGGCCACAGGGGACCGTAGTCTACCTCAGTCTGCAGGCCACAGGGGACCGTAGTCTACCTCAGTCTGCAGGCCTGGGGACGGTAGTCTACCTCAGTCTACAGGCCACAAGGGACCGTAGTCTACCTCAGTCTGCAGGCCACAGGGGACCGTAGTCTACCTCAGTCTGCAGGCCAGGGGACCGTAGTCTACCTCAAGGGGACCGTAGTCTACCTCAGTCTACAGGCCAGGGGACCGTAGTCTACCTCAGTCTGCAGGCCAGGGGACCGTAGTCTACCTCAGTCTGCAGGCCAGGGGACCTTATCTACCCTGCTGTACTCATTCCTCACTCCCCTGCACGTTTCCAGTGCTGGTTGGCTGTTCTGCCGCCTACCTCTCCTCTACACTACTCCTTTAAACTCTTTTGGTTTTTGATCATCTTCAGCTGAACCACATTCCTTTCTCTAATCTTTCCTCTATATCTGTAGCCGTTCACGATGTGTATGTTACAATGTTGTAAAGATAAGACCTACGTTCATATATCATCACTATGCCATTCTGTCCAGCGGGTGATCTTCCAATTGTACAAAGGAATTCAAAACAGCAACAGATCAAGCGGTTCCTTCGAGGTTCCTGGTCATTGTAGAAGACATGACACACTCACAAATTAGTGTGTCAGAGTAGAGAGGATTACCGATGAGTCGAAGAGAAAAACCTATAAACTGTTCATGTGACATAGGGGGAGCAAATAACGTTAGTCGTGGACTTCAAGCGAAATATTCCACAAGTCTGTTCTTAAACGTATCTACAGTACTGTTTCCAACCACTCTGATCGGTGAATAATTCCGTATGTTAACAATGCTGTTGAAGAATAAGCCTCGAGGTAAGTCGTTGGTCCACATGTTTGCATCCATCACTACGACTGAAATCTGACTATATAATCAAGCCTTAATGAGTGTCTTAGATCAAGGTTTATAAAGGCCTCTGATAACGTTGAACACCCTGTGTTTGATCGTTGATCGCCTCTTAACATTCTCTTGTCGAAGCCAAACAGATTGAAGTCGTTTAGTCGGTTCTCACAGGATTTGGTCTGAAGTCGAGGAATCATCGTGATAACTGGACGCTGTACACTCTCCACTCTGTCCATAATGCACCGTCTGGCTGGACCACGAATCATTATTTTCGAAGACTAAATGTTGTCTCCTTCACGTGTATCCCTTCCGACACATGACGTCAGGACCTCTTCCAGCCCAAAAGTCATCCATGATTTCTGTCTGCCTCCTGTGTCGACGTGTGACCAACTGTTCTTAGTGCTGACGTACGCAGTTCGTCAGCCAAGGCCTTATAAACTGATTCGTCAACTTCCATACGTTTTCTGTATTCCAAAATTTCTCTTCGTTTCTTACCAGTTACTTGTACGCTTTTTTTTTTCAGCCTTCCATCAAAACACAACATGTACTTCCCTGGTTGTTCTCCTGCACATGACCTCCTCCCCAGCCTCACACATCACGTGTCACTCCACACTGACAACCAGGTGGATGATCAATGTGGTGGATACATACCAGATGATGGGGACTGTGTCGCTCTCTGGCGTCCCCAGGCCTCTGTTACCCTCCCACTCGTCAATAGCCACTGTTTCTGTTCCTCATCCCCATAATCTGCTCCTATCCCCCGTCCCCTCATTTCGACTGTGTGTGATGACGACCCTTGTGTCATGAGCGATGCCTTCTGGTTGACCTATGTCATGAGCAGCCAGAGATGACCATCCTCACCTTCTCATGTCCCGGGCTGCGCTACGTGAGTCTTCTTTCCAGTGACTCTTCCTCATGAATTCCTATTTTCAATCTTCTTAAATTTGATATCATATTCTCTGATACACTTCCCAGTTCACTAATATCTTCACTAGCTTGTATATATATATATATATATATATATATATATATATATATATATATATATATATATATATATATATTCCCTCAAAGGTCCAGTCCTCTGTCCTTAACGCAACCTCGCTAATGCGGGAAATGGCGAATAGTATGAAAAGAAATATATATATATATATATATATATATATATATATATATATATATATATATATATATATATATATATATATATATATATATATATATATATCTGTTCACTTCCTAAGGCTCCTAATATGTTCACAGCCGAACTCAAACTATAAGTACTAACTCTTCTGGACGGTGATCACCAGCGTTCGTGTGATGGTGGAGGCGGGTTAACGGCACCGTTTCAGCACACGGCGCAGCCGCTTTCCAGTTCACAGGACAACCAGAGAGTAGAACATGGAGCCCTGCTGGTGTCTGTGGGACGGACCGTAATATCTGGACGGTGCGTCTCACAGCCACAGCAATAACCACCCAAGTTCGACTTGTCTGAGAACTTGGCGGTGAAGCCGGTGAAGCCTCACACACACACACACACACACACACACACACACTGTGGGTTGACGAGTTGTCCCAGCAAATCCGTCAGGGATGTTTGGGGCGACACAAGTTGGTGCCATCACTTAAATAAAGCTAAAACTAAACCCATTACTGTGGCGTGTACAATGACGCAGGCGTACTCCTAACGTTTTATTTTGCGGGGAACATCTGATAAGAACTTAAGAGTGGCGTCCATAATGAATTAGATCTATCACATATCCATAGCGCGAAGAAAAAGAAGGAAGTGGGGGAAAGAAACTGTGAAGGGTTGGGAAGGAAAGAAGAAGGGAAAGGGATGAGAGATACAAGGATGGAGAAGATAAGGGGAGTGAGAGGGGCGATGGGGTACATCACCATCCAGGGAGACCTCGAACCACGACCCTCCCTGAGACAGGAGAGCAGTCACACGGGGGATACTTACCCTGTGGTAGACCCAACTGTATCATACAACAACTCGATAAACAATATCGTACACCTGTAAACACTGAACCATCTGTATCGTACAACAACAGTTCAATAACCAATACGATACACCTGTAAACATACAGAACTTTGTTAAGACACAGTACATCAGGCACATCCATATCAAACAACATGACATGGTCCAGAGGAACATGGCATGGTCCAGAGGTACATGACATGGTCCAGAGGTACATGGCATGGTCCAGAGGTACATGGCATGGTCCACAGGTACATGACATGGTCCAGAGGTACATGACATGGTCCGGAGGTGTTACCTTATCTGGGAGCTGGAAGGTGGCCTGGTGTGTCTTGCTGTCTTCCTTGATGTGGTAGAAGAAGTTCAGATGTTGTGTCTTCAGGTTGGATATGACCTGAGGGAGAGAACAATGGGTTACAGTGTGGGCTGGTCAGTACGGGTAGGAGGTGTCAGTGTGGGTTGGAGGTGTGGTGTACTGATAGGCGGGGGAAGAGGTGTGGGTACATAGTGCTGGAAATATTCGTGTGTGTGTGTGTGTGTGTGTGTGTGTGTGTGTGTGTGTGTGTATGTGTGTGTGTGTGTGTGTGTGTGTATGTGTGTGTGTGTGTGTGTGTGTGTGTGTGTGGGTGTGTGTGTGACAAGCGTTTGTTGGAAGTACCCCCCACACTCCCTAACAACCCCGAGATCTGTAAGTGGATGGCTCATGAAGACCCCATACTAGCCCAAAGGATTATCCCAGAAGAACCCCAGTGGATCACCCCGGACGACCCCAGTGGATCACCCCGGACGACCCCAGTGGATAACCCCAGAAATCCCCAGTGGATCACCCCGGACGACCCAGTGGATCACCCCGGACGACCCAGTGGATCACCCCGGACGACCCAGTGGATCACCCCGGACGACCCAGTGGATCACCCCGGACGACCCCAGTGGATCACCCCGGACGACCCCAGTGGATAACCCCAGAAAACCCCAGTGGATCACCCCGGACGACCCAGTGGATCACCCCGGACGACCCCAGTGGATCACCCCGGACGACCCCAGTGGATAACCCCAGAAATCCCCAGTGGATCACCCGGACGACCCCAGTGGATCACCCTGGAAGATCCCAGTGGATCACCCCAGAAGACCTCAAGAATCAACCCAGAAAACCTGAGTGGATCACCAGGGAGAAGACCCAGTGGGTCTCCCAGGAGAAGACCCCCAGTGGATGACCCAGAAGAAAACTATAAAGGTTCCCTCAGTGGAGGACTTAGCAAATCACCCCGGAAAAGATTCAGTGGACCATCCTGGGGAAGACCCTGTGAATCACCCCTGAAAATATCTCTGATGATCACCCAGGGGACCGCATTGGGTCGGTCCGCCAGACATCGCTGGATCATCCCGGGGACCCGTGTGGATAACCCCAGAGAAACGTCCCAGATGATCGAAGATCACCTCAAAAGACAGAATCGGTCACCCAAGAAAAGATCCACAGTGGACAACCCCGGAGAAGGCACCAATGAATCACCCCAGAGAAGACCCACAATGGATCACCCCCGAAGAAGACACCTACTGAATCACACCCCAGAGAATACCCAGTGGAACATCGCCCCCCCAGTGATTCAGTCCGGAAGAGTCCACCAACCCCACACCGGACAACCTCCAAGAAGATCCTCCAGTGGACCAAACCCCCGGAAAACACCCCCAGTGAACCCCCCCCCCCCTAAACATATCTTGTGGCAATATGAGAAAAGTTTTACCATGAGACGAGTGGGGGGCGGGGGGGGGGGGTGTCAGGGGGGGGGGGGGGGGGGGGTGCATGACCCTGTGAGGAGGAGGAGGGAGGGAGGGAAAGGGAGAGGAAGAAGGGAGGGACATGGTGATTTATAACTGGCCCTTCCTTCCTCCCCCACACCACCTCTCGGCTGGCCCAGCGAGCAGGAGGCAGCCACCAACACACACAGGAGTTACCATGACCAAAACAGCAGACTGGCGACATATTTGGGTCAATAATATATTCCCGGAGATGGTCCACCTGATATAATATCTCTATATAATAATCTGGTTATAGTATACACTATCCAGATGGTATGGTCACAGTTTGATAACGTTATAACATGCGTTGCTACGGGGTCGTGGACGCTGATGTTCAATGTGAACAAAGATCTGTGGTCATTGAACATCAGGGGTTCCAGATCACAACAACAGACGAACATAAAAACAAAAACCAAAAAAATAATCTTTTACGAGACCAAGATATAGAATTCAACCTGAAAATACTGATCAAAACTTAATGAAAACTATTAGAAGTTAACATCTCTAGTGACAACCCACAATTAGTACCCGCGTCTTTGGGTTGGTACTATCTTCCCCCGGCCTGAGTGAGGCCAGCCAGACCATCACACCTCAGGACACGTCCCGAACACCACATGATGACCGACGTCTTGGTACACAAACCGTACTGACGTCAGAGGTGACTGTGGTGTAGCGTGCCAGTGTGGCTCTCACATGTGGCAATGTATGAAGGTGTATATATATAAAGAAATGAAATTGTAGACATGCAGAATAATTCATATATCATAATTTTCTCAAAATCACATATTTACTTCTATCATCAAGTGGATTAGAAAGCATTTATGTCATATCTGCAGTTCAGTAAATAAATAAAGTTGAAAATACGGTCTCCCCTCCTTTATAGTAACTTATCCAACAAAGAAATCGCTAATAATAATAATAATAATAATAATAATAATAATAATAATAATAATAATAATAATAATGAATTAACATATGGAATTAGAGACAATAACAGAAGTGTACTAGCATTATCATTATCATTATCATCATTATTATTATCACTATTATTATCATTATCATTATCATCAATATCATTATCATTATCATCATCATCATTATCATCACAGACAGACCTGGAGGAAAGGTTTGATCTTGCCAGGCAGGTTGATGGAGATGAGGGAACCCAGGGTCTTCTTGTGTTGCTTGTACACGAAGTAGAGAGTGAGCTGGTCATGCAGGGTGGAGGCGACCTGCAGGGGGAGGTGGTCAGTGCATGATCATGGTGGGCGACAGCTTAAATGGGGACGACACACGTCAACTGGGAGGGGTACACACAGGTCAGTGTTGCCTCCTTATAGCAACAGGTCAGTTGGGAGAATACAGGCGCGCGCACACACACACACACACACACACACACACACACACACACACACACAGCACAGAAAGGAAAAATATGGCACAAAAAATCATTTTTTTCTCATAAGATTCTGAGTTTTGGTCTAGAAATTCCTGACTGTTGGTCGTGTGTGACTCACTGACTAAGAGTAGACGAGCACAAATATTAGAATGTAATCCTATATAGCTTGAAACCTCTCTCTCTCTCTCTCTCTCTCTCTCTCTCTCTCTCTCTCTCTCTCTCTCTCTCTCTCAGTGTGAATGATGGCTATGCATGACACCATGCAGGGTGCTAGCCAACCAGCCATCTAGGTAACCCATTAAGTTATCCATCCATCCATCCATCTAGCTAGCCCATACGATGGTCATTCATCTCTCCACATAACTAGCACTTATGTCATTAGTTGACCCATCTAGCTAGCCAACCACCATCTATCCTTCCATCTATTCATCACGGCATCTATCTAGTCAGTCCGTTTGCCAGCATGGTGGATCCCCATCTGGAGGGCCCTCATACACTCTGCACCCTCAGCAACTGAAGGAAGTTAGCGAGGGCCCCTTGGGTCCCTCCTGCTGGGTCCAAGTGGTCCAAACTTCGTTACTCACTTCCTAATATTCATTAAATATTCTGAATATTCTCTGATAATTGAAACTTCTCACACAATATTCTTTGTTCACAATGAGTCACCTCAAACACTATTTCCTTCACAGTGAGTCACCTCAGACAATATTCTCAATATTCTCTACACCGATTCATCTCAGGCAATATTCTCTACGGCAATATTTCATGAGAGAGTGACTGGTTGCCTACAGCGCTGACGTACAGTACAGTACAGTACAGTACAGTACAGTACAGTACAGTACCGTACAGTACAGTACAGTACAGTACAGTACAGTACCGTACAGTACAGTACAGTACAGTACAGTACAGTACAGTGGTCTTGAGATAGCTCCATACAACTTAAGCACAACGTTATGGCCTTTGAGCTATGAGGTATGACCCCTTAAGCACGACTCTTTGGTATGATGATGGCTGAACCTTTGACCTGATACACTGAGTCAGGTCAAAGGCCAAGCCGTCATGCCGAGGGTCGGTCGTGCCGTCGTGCTCAGGGGGTCGTATCGCTTCGCTCAAGAGTCGTGTCGTCGTGACAGTCACAAGTTGCGTTACCTCTACTGGCCGTAACGCCTTGGTAACGGAGGAGGAGGAGGAGGAGAAGGAGGAAGGGTATTGCCTCGCCGTTACCTTCGGCACGAGGGAGGAGTCCAGCTGGATGTTGTCATAGAGGGCCCGGAGCCGCCAGGCGGGGGTGTCCGGGATCGGTCCCCGAGCAGCCGACACGCCCGTCTGGGATCCGTTGATGCTGAGCAGGTCCAGGATGTCCCACTCTGAAAGACACAAGGACATTCGTTAGCCACTACGGGATTTCACGTATCCTACTGGATCTTTGCGATCCTTTATTATATATATATACACAGGATTGGCTGGGGAGGGCGTGAAGTTTACCCTCCTCTGCCAGGCACCAGGACCTACCTCAGCCAAAGGATCTCACATATCCTATGGGATCTCAAATATCCTCTAGGACCTCACATATACTATAGGATCTCACATATCCTATAGGATCTCACTGACGATCGTAAAACATAAATATACACAGAATTGGATGGGAAGGGATGGGGGGTCAAAGGATCTCACTTATGATCCCACATTACAAGTATAAAGTAAAATTCAACGGTGAAAAGTAAGAGAGTAGCCACATTTCATTACTGCATTCATGTAAATCACTCTGTGATTTCTCTGTTATTTTCCTCTCACGCACTTCGAGTTGAGGCTACTTAAAACATTTCTCGTGCGTACAAGGCTACTTCCGGAACTATAGTCACAGGTAAGTCTTTGGAAGGATGGGCAAACGTTAGGCATAGCATGGAATACTTACAACCTTAAGTAACACACACACACACACACACACACACACACACACACACAGGTACTGGACCCCAGATATTCTACGGTATACACATCACGACTTCCATTATTCTATCATTACCAAAACGCATGCGATAAATCAAGCAATATAAACGTGTACAGACATAGAATATAGATGGTCTTCAGCCCCCTAGCCCGGGCTGGGCCTCGACCAAGCCGCTGGAAGCCGCAGCCCTCAGGCCAACATAGCCCCCCCCACAACCTGGCTGGTCTGGTACACACTGGAACTACTCTACTGTGCATCCTAGGCTGTTTCTGATGGTAGAGATGGCAAGGTGTTGAAGCGTTTTGGGCCCAGGATGTTTCAGGTGTTCTCTCTTTTTGTGTATATCACACTTTTGGATTTCAGAGGTACTACTTCACACAGTCTTCCGTGCCCGTCGTGCCAGTAGGATGTTATTTCCGAATGTAAGATGGAAACCATACCTTCTGGGATCTTCCAGGGAGTATAGCCTCAGTGTTTGAAGTCGTAACCAGTAATTTAGTTCCTTTATCACATCAGCATGGACGGTGAAACTTCTCTGACCATTCTCGAATTCCTCAATTTCGCCCGCCTTGTGGGGTGATATTAGAACGTAACTATCACATCAGTGAAACAATTATCACTTTGAATAATATCATTATCTTTGGTGTTTCTTCTCTTGTCTTGAAGGTCCGCAGGATCCAGCTTGCCATCCTTCTGCATGAGGCAACCGTTGTTTTGTTGTTTGCTGAGTTCGATGAAGGTGATGTTAGGGATCATCACTGGCAGGTCTTTCACATAAATACAACTTGTTTATCAAAACGCTTGTGTCACCCCGGTATTGAGTGGACTTAAGAGCTCTTCATCTTCCTCATAATGGGAGTGTTGACACTTATCTCCACTGAAAAGATGTTCCCTTATTACCATATATATATATATATATATATATATATATATATATATATATATATATATATATATATATATATATAGACAGATAGATAGATGGACAGACAAGAGATAGAAAGATAGACAGATATAAGTAGATGTAGTATGTAACGTCACGGTGACTGTCGTCTGGAAGCGGGTTCAGGTATACGAAATGTTCCTTCCAAAATTCCATGCGTGATTACGTTATAGATATTTCCTTGATTACAGGTGTAACCTACCTCTATATAGGTGTAACCTACCTGTATACAGGTACAGGTGTGACCTACCTGTATACAGGTACAGGTGCAACCCACCTGTATACAGGTACAGGTGTAACCTACCTCTATATAGGTGTAGGTGTAACCTACCTGTATACAGGTACAGGTGTAACCCACCTGTACACAGGTACAGGTGTAACCTACCTGTATACAGGTACAGGTGTAACCTACCTGTATACAGGTACAGGTGTAACCTACCTGTATACAGGGACAGGTACAGGTGTAACCTACCTGTACACAGGTACAGGTGTAACCTACCTGTATACAGGGACAGGTACAGGTGTAACCTACCTGTACACAGGGACAGGTACAGGTGTAGCCTACCTGTATACAGGTACAGGTGTAGCCTTTCTGAAAAGGTACAGGTATGACTTTCCCAGATACAGGTACTGGTGTAGCCTTCCTGTATACATGTATAGATGCAACCTCCATTTATACAAGTACAGGTGCAGCCTTCCTGAATATACGTACAGGTGTAAAGACCATGTATACAGGTACAGGTTTAACCTTCCTATATACAGGCACAGGTGTAGCCTGTATACAGTCACATGTACCACCTCCCAGTATACAATCACAAGTAGCACCTCCCAGTATGCAGTCACCAGTACCACCTCCCAGTATACAGTCACCAGTACCACCTCCCAGTATACAGTCACAAGTACCATCTCCCAGTATACAGTCGCCAGTACCACCTCCCAGTACACAAGACACAATACCATCACCTGTTCCTCCCACCCACAGACTGGTCTTCTATTTCAGTCATTTAATTCATAAACTTCACGCAGAAAAGGTTTGCCGACCACGAAATAGGTAATTAAATCAACGCACGAGTGAAGAGTGTCAGTGACAGTAATAAGAACTGGTAACTGGTGGGTACATGATAGAGACACTCTCTCCTTATGTCTTCGTCAGCAGAAGCACCGAACACACCACTCGTGTGTGTGTGTGTGTGTGTGTGTGTGTGTGTGTGTTATTTCGTTCGTTAGCTTGAGTGTTTATTTTATTCTTCGTGTTAGCTGAGGCGACACGGGCAACTGAATGGCCAGCCCAATCAAGGTCGTTTCACTGACTCTCTCTCTCTCTCTCTCTCTCTCTCTCTCTCTCTCTTATATATATATATATATATATATATATATATATATATATATATATATATATATATATATAATTTATTCATTTCTCATTTATTACACTTAATCGCTGTTTCCCGCGTCAGCGAGGTGGCGCAAAGAAACACACGAAGAATGGCCTAACCACCCTCATACACATACATATACATATACAGCTAGGTAGCGCCAGGAAGACAACAAAGGCCACATTCGTTCACACTCAGTCTCTAGCTGTCATGTGTAATGCACCAAAACCACAGCTCCCTTTCCACATCCAGGCCCCACCAAACTTTCCATGGTTTACCCTGGACGCTTCAGAAGCCCTGGTTCAGTCCACTGACGGCACGATGACCCCAGTATACCACATTATTCCAATTCACTTTACTCCATGCTTGCTTTTCACCCTTTTGCATGTTCAGGCCCCAGTCGTTCAAAATCTTCTTCACACCATCTTTGTAGCCTTTCCGCATCTTGTATTGATGTGATTTTCATACTTATTCTTGTATCGTCAGCAGCTGAAGAGATGAACCTGTGGCTCGTGTATGGTATGGTTCGATATCAGATACAAGAATGAGGAACACGACGGGTGCAAGGACAGTGCCTTGGGGGACTGAGCTGTTTACCGTGGAGGCACGGGAGATGGCACGGTTTTACAACTACGTGTTGTGATCTGTTGTTTAAAAAGTTGTATATCCGTCTCCCACTTTTTCCGGTTATTCCCATCTATCGTAGTTTGTGCACTGTGACACTATGGTCACATCTGTCATTGTGCTCATGCAACGTCTGTGTGAATGTATGAAGTCCATGTGTCTGTTCTTGGTCAAAGGTTGGATTATTTTGGTCCATCGTACACACTGGTAGGTAGGGGGAAGAAGATGAACGGAAGAAATCTGAGGGATGAGAATAAGAAAGGAATGGGAAAATAATAAGAACCTGAGGTGTCCACCCATACGAGACGATGTTAGTCTTAATAATATACTTTTCTCAGAAAATATCATCAAAAAAGTGTGACAATATATCTCTCGTCTTCAGTATCCAGAATGGATCAAACTACTTTTTTGACTTGAGTTATAGACAATTATTTTAACCCTGTCACAAACTGCTCTTTTGTTCCATTAACTGTACAGTTTACAGAAAGATCAATATACAAAGTATGGTATTTTCTCATCCTGATAAGGAATTAAGTCCCACAAATTCATGCCGTTTTCTGTGGCCACACGAAGACATGTCTGCCCAGGTGGGAGACTATAAAGAATATACTCTCGCATGATCTCTGTCTGACAAGCCACAGATCTGTCGCCTGTGTCCCAGTGCTATGTGAATCTTCACAAAATGGGAGATGCATATCTGGTGTCGTTAAGTAACTCGTATTTACAGTAAGGTCATCAGTACAGGCAGCACCGGCCGCCGACACACGCGGCAAAATACCAGCTCTGGGAGACGCCTTTAACGTCGCCCCTCATCATCATCATCATCATCATCATAAAAAACGGACAGAAAAATAAAAAGCCTCAGACTAATATTTTTGTACGAAACACCAGTAGTTCCTGGCCATTTGTTTTTCTTTACCTTAAGAAATGTCTGCCCACCTTCAGGTCCAAGTGTCTCGGAAAACTATTAATGGATCTCTGGTGTTGCTGGGGAGACTCCAACGAGGGTGGAGGAGCCTCCATCGGGGGTGGATGAGCCTGCTACAGGATGAGGAGTCTCTAAAAGAGTCGAGGAGACTCTAAGGGGTGTGAGGGGGGAACCTCTGCCGGAGGGGGTCAGGAACCTCCCCCGTGGGGTTGGGGGAGCCTCCAGCGAGGCCCACCGAGCCAGACGTCATCAGGCGAGCCTTTGATGGCATCTGGCTGGCCCAACGGCCTCCCCACTCCCTCTGGCAGACGTCATGGTGAGAGAGAGAGAGAGAGAGAGAGAGAGAGAGAGAGAGAGAGAGAGAGAGAGAGAGAGAGAGAGAGAGAGAGAGAGAGAGAGAGTGGACGAGAAGCCCTCACTCCAGGATGAGGGTTACAGAGTATATTACGAGGAGGTGGATCACACAGCTAGTTCAGCTGTACCACACAGCTGGTGCAGCTGGACCACAGTGCTGTTGCAGCTGCACCCACCACAGCTGGTGCGACTGAACCACTACAGCTGGTGAAACTGAACCTGATCACAGACATCGGGAGTGCAGGTTACTCTACCGTCCTGCAGCAGATAACCTCCTCTCAGACCATCAGGTCTTGTGTCATCTGCCTCTCCCACGTACCTACCACGACCTCCTCCCGCAACCAAACTCTTCCTCTAAATCTTCCTGGACACAACCAAGCCGTTATAAAGTCTATATTTGTCCAAATGTACACAGACCAAGCGTTTCTATGGCGGGTGTAGGCTACATGGCTAGGGCAGGACGCAGGCAGGAGTCCCAGCACTTGGCAACAGACAAGCCTGGAGCGGCCACTTGCGAAGCGATCAACACACTGGCGACGATGTTGAGCAGCGTCCACTGTGGCGTTCGTTCCCAATACCCAGAGGACACTCACACACCAGCTCAGTACACGCCTTCATCCCCGCAGGATCTGCCAACCCACCGTCATGGATCTGTCAACCCACCGTCATGGTTCTGTCAACCCACCGTCATGGTATAAAGGACATTTAGGTGTCTGGCTCCAGCACAGAGGACCCAGTTCTACTCTGGTCAACAGAAAATGAAAATAGCTGACCCATAACTAGAACGCTTCTTCCCATTTTCTTTCTCTTTCAGATATGATCAGATTTTTGTTGTTCGTTTTATTGTATATATTTTCTATTCTTTTCTCTGGGTTTGTGCGTCCGTGCGTTACTCCTTCACGGCCGGACCTCAGCACATCCCAGAGGTCCGAGAATTTTGGCCGCTGGGAGTTGAGGATCTGGGTTGAAGTTAGAAGCAAGCTTGCGACACAGGCGAGCCAGCCAGGTGGCTCACACTACGACGAAGGTAACACAGGATCATGGGCAGGAATCATGAACACCACAGACCGGCATTAATATAAGCCAACAAAGGCCACCTTCCCAACTGATATGAAACCTTTTCGAAGCCATTTTTCCCTAGTTCGGCAACCCCTGGTAGTTCTCTTATAAACACATCAGACTTGGGATTAAGTATGGAGGATTATTAAGAGCGATGCAGTTTTACGCATACAATCTTCCTTCAACTTGGGCCAGTGGTCTACAAGTGCAGGTCTTCAGTGGTCTACAAGTGCAGGTCTTCAGTGGTCCACAACTGCAGGTCCTCAGTGGTCCACAAGTGCAGGTCTTCAGTTGTCCACAAGTGCAGGTCTTCAGTTGTCCACAAGTGCAGGTCTTCAGTGGTCCACAAGTGCTGGTCCTCAGTGGTCCACAAGTGCTGGTCCTCAGTGGTCCACAAGTGCAGGTCCTCAGTGGTCCACAAGTGCAGGTCCTCAGTGGTCCATAAGTGCAGGTCTTCAGTGGTCCACAAGTAAAGGCAAACCCTTAACCCCTTGAGCACGACGCTGAGACCCCTGGGTAAGGTGACCTGGCCTTTGAACGGACACTTCAAAGGTTAAAAGGCCAGGCTGGCTAACACACCCTACAAGCTTCGTTCGTTTCAACTACGAAAGAAAAAAAAAAAACATCTAT
This sequence comes from Panulirus ornatus, assembly GCF_036320965.1. Taxonomy (NCBI): domain Eukaryota; kingdom Metazoa; phylum Arthropoda; class Malacostraca; order Decapoda; family Palinuridae; genus Panulirus; species Panulirus ornatus. The sequence goes on along the minus strand of NC_092232.1, from coordinate 28,496,596 downwards.
GGTTACAAAGTACACGAGCATAGAAAATGAGGTGTTATTTCTCGTGCGTGCTTCTCTCCCCCCACCCCCCCCTTCAACACACACCCACCCTTCCGACACGAACATCACGAACGGGAGACAGTGTTATCCCACACCACACACCCTCAGTCACGTAAGATCATCATTCCCAACACACCCGCAGTCACGACCAGCGGGGGACGACCTGGTTGGGACGACCACTATCAAGACGACCAAGGGGGGGGGGGGGCGCAAACGGACTACCCCCTGTGGAGGATGACCGGTGAGGGACGACCACTCGACCACTACCGACCCTACGACTTTCCATGAACGACCTTTTCACGAACGACTGGTGGAGAGAACCAGTGGGAGGACGACCAGTGTGGGTGGCGCCCGGCGTGCTGTGCGGGAGGGAGGGAGGGAGGTCTGGTATAGCGCGGCACGGCACATACTTCATCCACGCACCTCCTCTCACGCCGCTATTGGCTCAATTTATGTCCTACTGCAGCTGGGGCCTATTGCTGCTGCCGCCACCGCTGCTGCTGCTGCTGCTGTTGTTGTAATTCCTCCTCTTGCTGCTGCCGCCGCTGCTGCTGCTGCTGCTGCTGCTGTTGTAGTTCCTCTCTTGCTGCTGCTGCTGCTTCAACTGGATGATCTGCTGGGGATACAGGTGGTGCAGCAGCTGCTGCTGTGTTCCTGGTGCTGTTGCTAGTTTGCTGTTTCAGCGGTGGAGGTGCTACTGGCTCTTACTGCTGCCGCTGGAGATGCTGCTTTAGGCGTTAGGCGGCTGCTGGAGGTGCAGCTGTTGCTGGTGCAGCTGCTCCACTGGGGAAGATCTTCTAACTATCACTTTCCACACACACACACACACACACACACACACACACACACACACACACACGATGCTGGTGTAGCGACCTGTTGCTACAGCTGCGTCACTGTATATTTCTTCAGTCATGTTACCGCTGGTGTTGCTGCTGTTCTGGGCTCGTCCTACCCACCTGGGGACCATACCATGACCCACATACAACTCTCAAGGTCAGGTCAAAGGCCATGCATTTAAATCCTAGCGTAGGATTATCATACGCCAGCCTCGTAACGTCGTGTTCAAATGTCGTGCCGTCGTGTATAAGGGTCGTGCTGGTGTCGTATCGTCGTGCTCAAGGGCTCAACCCACCAAACCTACTACTGCAGCACGTCTGGTACTGCAGCAGAAGCAGGTGACAACTGCTGCCGCTGTCGCTTCTTAACGACTTCAAGGGATTCCACAACAACACGTCGCATCTCTACACCAGGAGGAGCCATTACCTTCATGCGACTCACCACAACCTAAGATCTGCTCCACTCCACACCAAACCTCAGCCAACTGGAACAACAACCTTGGCTCACACTGGAGAAGAGAGATCGTCGTCTCGATCGACAACCGACCAACTGCGGCTGACCACATTAATAACACGTCTGAATATTTAATCATAATACTTAGTTATCTGTAAAAAGTAAGTCTGTATGTTGACATGACTGAAGGAAGCTTATGTGAAGGACAAAACGATATTTTCAGTAGGGATGGAACAGGTGAAGGTGGGACTCCGTCAGTAATTAGTAATGTCTCCGTGGCTGTTTAATCTGTTTCTGGAGCGGGGTGGTGAGGGAGGTAAATGCAAAGGCCTTTAAGAGTGGGGCAAGTCAACTGTATCCTGGGGATGGGGGCGGCGTAGGTCACGGTTCTGGTGGCAGACTCCAGACAGAAACTCCACAAGCTGGTGACGGAGTCTGGAGAAAGTTGAAGAGTAAATGTGAACAAAAGAATAGTTATCAGGTGCAGCAGGAGAATGAGACAAACTGAGAGTAAGGATGAACGGGGAGAGGCTGGAGGAGGTGTGGGTGTTTCAGATGCCTGGAAACGTACGTGGCAGCGGGAGGAACCAAGGGGGCTGGAGCGAGCCTCGGGAGTGAGGTGTGTGGGAGGAGAGATCGGTGTCTCACACAGCAAAGATGGCTGTGTTGAAAGGTACAGCGGTCCAGGAAGTGATGCGTGGGTGTGACTCTTAGGCCCTGAATACAAAGGAGCGGAAGAGGGTGAACGAGCTGGAAATGAAATGCCTGACGACAATATGTGGTGTGAAGAGGGTCGATTATGTAACGACAGTGCAAAAGTGAGGTGTGGTATTAAGCGAGGGTTGACTGAGAAAGCTAATTACGGTTTACTTAATGGTTCTGACATACGGGGAGGACGAGCCATGACCAAGAGGATCTGTGGCAGAAGTGGAGGGACTTAGAGGGAGTGGGAGGCTGAAAAGGAGATGGATCGATGAACTGAAAGAGGCTTTGAGGTACAAGGCTCTAAACATTCTGGAGAGCACGCAGAGTGCATGGGGATAGGATAAAATGGATCATTGAGGTATAGGGAGGGCGACGCGCTGTCCATGGGCTGAACCAGGATATGTGAAGTGGTCAGAGTAAACCATGGAATAGCCTGTAGGGCTTGGCCACATGCTAGTGGCAGGATCTGGTTTCGGTACATTATGTATAACAGCTTGAAAGCAGACGTGTGCAAATGAGGCCGTTGTCTGTTGCTTCCCGACGCTGCCTCACCAAGGCGGGAAAGGGAATTAGGTATAGCACAAAATATATGGCAATATATGGCAACTCTTCCTCTGCCAGCGAACAGGATGATATCAAAAACTTTTTTATACTTTATTACGTCCGAAATTACAATAAAAAAGGGGGTCGAGGCAACAATGATTTACATTCTGTAGTCCCAGTGGAATGATAATAATTCATAATGACATAACTTGATAAATGTATTACCCGAGTAATATGGCAGCCTCGTCATCCCCCCCCCCCAACACACACACACACACACACACACACCCAGTGTGCAAGACGACGCGTTAAAACGATATTTCCCTGACAACTGTGACAATATTTCGCTGGGGTTGGGGAAAAAAAAAAACAAATATGCTGAAGGGGTCACGTGTTTCAGCTGTTTCCTCTCCAAGTGGCCAGCCGTACACAACTTTGTGCACTGGGTTCTGGGGGGGTCACACACTCGGTGTGGACGTCGCAAAGGTAATTGCATTGGCAGTCACTTCAGCGTGGTGGTTTTAATGATGTACACACACATGTTCTAGACGGCTTCTAGATGGGAAGGGATGTGTACTGAACGCAGCTACTTAGCTGTACACCGACAAATGTTACGCTAAAGTGAGTGGTTTTAACGAACACGTGCCACTGACCCCCCCTGGGATACGTTAGGCTGAGTGGGTTTAACGAAGAGCCGTCGCTGGCCATCCTGCGGATATGCCGCGCTGAATGGTTCTTACAAACACTCAGAGCTGATCATCCTGGGATACAATACGCTTAGTGGGTTCAACAAACACCGAGAGCTGATCATCCTGGGATACGCTACACTGAATGGGTTTAATAAACACATCCCGCTCATCATCCTGGGATACATCATCCTCACTGGGTTCAACAAACACCTGCCGCTGACCATCCTGGGAAACATTTTGCTTAGTGGGTTTAACAAACCAGCCGCTGGCCATCCTGGGGTTAGTATAAACACGTTAGCCTGGGTAACATGTAGAAGTCCCAGGATGATTTAGGTGAGGTTCTCTTGATGAAGTAAACTTTGAATACGACAAACGACCTTCGAATATTAAGGACGACCCTTGAGCGTAGGGCATGATCGACAAGCGAGGTCAGGTCAAAGGGCAGGTCACCCTGGGGGTCACATCATCGAGCAACAACAACTTCCCTCCACACTGCTGAATTCACAACAAAGTCTTCCATAATGGGGTATACCACTCACTATCTTCTCTTCCTGTAGAACAGCGACCAAAACAACGACGGCGTAAGACAGGAAATCCCGTGCGGAGGCGAGACTTAGACATCCTTAACGACACTTCCGCCAGCACCAGTGGAGCGCTCTAGTGTTACCTGCACCAGGATAGTCTTGGCTTGAGTTCATCTTGGGTACTGCCTAGTGTGGGGTACTGGGATATGATTATCTGCATGGCCATAGCAGTGAAGGGAACCACGGAGGCGGTAGTGAGTCACAGGGTGGGGGAGGGGGCGAAGGTTCTGGGAGCGATGAAGAATGTGTACATGTGTATATATGTATATGTTTATGTATATGTATGTATACGTTGAAATGTATAGGTATGTATATGTGTGTGTGTGTGTGTGTGTGTGTGTGTGTGGGCGTTTATGTGTATACATACATGTGTATGTGGGTGGGTGAGTTGGGCCATTCTTTCGTCTGTTTCCTTGCGCTACCTCGCTAACGCGGGAGACAGCGACTAAGTATAATATATATATATATATATATATATATATATATATATATATATATATATATATATATATATATATATATATATATATATATATATTCTGAGTACAGAATGGAAAAAGGTGAGAACAATGGAAGTAAGGGGAGTGGGGGAGGAATGGGATGTATTTAGGGAATCAGTGATGGATTGTGCAAAAGATGCTTGTGGCATGAGAAGAGTGGGAGGTGGGTTGATTAGAAAGGGTAGTGAGTGGTGGGATGAAGAAGTAAGATTATTAGTGAAAGAGAAGAGAGAGGCATTTGGACGATTTTTGCAGGGAAAAAATGCAATTGAGTGGGAGATGTATAAAAGAAAGAGACAGGAGGTCAAGAGAAAGGTGCAAGAGGTGAAAAAGAGGGCAAATGAGAGTTGGGGTGAGAGAGCATCATCAAATTTTAGGGAGAATAAAAAGATGTTCTGGAAGGAGGTAAATAAAGTGCGTAAGACAAGGGAGCAAATGGGAACTTCAGTGAAGGGCGCAAATGGGGAAGTGATAACAAGTAGTGGTGATGTGAGAAGGAGATGGAGTGAGTATGTTGAAGGTTTGTTGAATGTGTTTGATGATAGAGTGGCAGATATAGGGTGTTTTGGTCGAGGTGGTGTGCAAAGTGAGAGGGTTAGGGAAAATGATTTGGTAAACAGAGAAGAGATAGTAAAAGCTTTGCGGAAGATGAAAGCCGGCAAGGCAGCAGGTTTGGATGGTATTGCAGTGGAATTTATTAAAAAAGGGGGTGACTGTATTATTGACTGGTTGGTAAGGTTATTTAATGTATGTATGACTCATGGTGAGGTGCCTGAGGATTGGCGGAATGCGTGCATAGTGCCACTGTACAAAGGCAAAGGGGATAAGAGTGAGTGCTCAAATTACAGAGGTACAAGTTTGTTGAGTATTCCTGGTAAATCATATGGGAGGGTATTGATTGAGAGGGTGAAGGCATGTACAAAGCATCAGATTAGGGAAGAGCAGTGTGGTTTCAGAAGTGGTAGAGGATGTGTGGATCAGGTGTTTGCTTTGAAGAATGTATGTGAGAAATACTTAGAAAAGCAAATGGATTTGTATGTAGCATTTATGGATCTGGAGAAGGCATATGATAGAGTTGATAGAGATGCTCTGTGGAAGGTATTAAAAATATATGGTGTGGGAGGCAAGTTGTTAGAAGCAGTGAAAAGTTTTTATCGAGGATGTAAGGCATGTGTACGTGTAGGAAGAGAGGAAAGTGATTGGTTCTCAGTGAATGTAGGTTGCGGCAGGGGTGTGTGATGTCTCCATGGTTGTTTAATTTGTTTATGAATGGGGTTGTTAGGGAGGTGAATGCAAGAGTTTTGGAAAGAGGGGCAAGTATGAAGTCTGTTGGGGATGAGAGAGCTTGGGAAGTGAGTCAGTTGTTGTTCGCTAATGATACAGCGCTGGTGGCTGATTCATGTGAGAAACTGCAGAAGCTGGTGACTGAGTTTGGTAAAGTGTGTGAAAGAAGAAAGTTAAGAGTAAATGTGAATAAGAGCAAGGTTATTAGGTACAGTAGGGTTGAGGGTCAAGTCAATTGGGAGGTAAGTTTGAATGGAGAAAAACTGGAGGAAGTAAAGTGTTTTAGATATCTGGGAGTGGATCTGGCAGCGGATGGAACCATGGAAGCGGAAGTGGATCATAGGGTGGGGGAGGGGGCGAAAATCCTGGGAGCCTTGAAGAATGTGTGGAAGTCGAGAACATTATCTCGGAAAGCAAAAATGGGTATGTTTGAAGGAATAGTGGTTCCAACAATGTTGTATGGTTGCGAGGCGTGGGCTATGGATAGAGTTGTGCGCAGGAGGATGGATGTGCTGGAAATGAGATGTTTGAGGACAATGTGTGGTGAGGTGGTTTGATCGAGTAAGTAACGTAAGGGTAAGAGAGATGTGTGGAAATAAAAAGAGCGTGGTTGAGAGAGCAGAAGAGGGTGTTTTGAAATGGTTTGGGCACATGGAGAGAATGAGTGAGGAAAGATTGACCAAGAGGATATATGTGTCGGAGGTTGAGGGAACGAGAAGTGGGAGACCAAATTGGAGGTGGAAAGATGGAGTGAAAAAGATTTTGTGTGATCGGGGCCTGAACATGCAGGAGGGTGAAAGGAGGGCAAGGAATAGAGTGAATTGGATCGATGTGGTATACCGGGGTTGACGTGCTGTCAGTGGATTGAATCAGGGCATGTGAAGCGTCTGGGGTAAACCATGGAAAGCTGTGTAGGTGTGTATATTTGCGTGTGTGGGCGTGTGTATATGCATGTGTATGGGGCTGGGTTGGGCCATTTCTTTCGTCTGTTTCCTTGCGCTACCTCGCAAACGCGGGAGACAGCGACAACGCAGAAATATATATATATATATATATATATATATATATATATATATATATATATATATATATATATATATATATATATTTTTTTTTTTTTTTCTTCTTTTAAACCATTCGCCATTTCCCGCGTTAGCGAGGTAGCGTTAGGAACAGAGGACTGGGCCTTTTTTGGAATATCCTCACCTGGCCCCCTCTGTTCCTTCTTTTGGAAAATTAAAAAAAAAAAAAAAAAATGAGAGGGGAGGATTTCCAGCCCCCCGCTCCCTCCCCTTTTAGTCGCCTCCTACGACACGCAGGGAATACGTGGGAAGTATTCTTAATCCCCTATCCCCAGGGATATATATATATATATACATAATCTTTACCTCTGTACTTACACACACACACACACACACACACACACACACACACACACACACACACCAGGCGAAGCCAAGTACCCACTTATCGACCAGCCCCGAGAAGAGGGTTGGGTGTGGGCCAACAGCCACGCCCGGGATTCGAACCTACAAATATCCCACTCCGTGTTGCCCCATGCTGACTCACGGTGTGTGTGTGTGTGTGTGTGTCACATTCTCTCGCCGACAACAGAAATTTGAGGTTCCGTTTTACACTTCCCATTTGCTAAAGATAAATTCCTTGTTGTATGTTGAAGGCTCCAGTCACGGACGGAGGTCCACAGGAAGGCCGGGACCTTAACTGAAGCAAAGAAACAATTATGAACCAGGGAAAAAAAAAATCATGTGTTTATCTAATCATCAAAGTTGCTGGTGCTCAGTGATCCTATGATCAGTGGAGAGCATCTGTTACGGGCAAGACCTGGCGACCCATGGAGGTACATCACATTAAAGACACAGACATGCAGAGCCGCCCTCGTGTTGACGCTGGCCAGAGAGAGAGAGAGAGAGAGAGAGTGGCCCACACTGTCGCGATGTGATCGACGACAACGCCATCTGTTACTGGTGCGTCGCAACGCGCCACCTTGTGTGTGTGTGTGTGTGTGTGTGTGTGTGTGTGTGTGTGCGAGTGTGTGTGTGGGACATTTCTCCATTCCTAACAATCAGATACAATTTCACGTACGAACGTTTTTTTTCTTTTTGTCTTTCCTCAAAATGGACGACACGAAAAGAAAAAAAAAATAAAACAAGTTTCAGGTTTAGCGAGTTATCTTTACGTTTCATTTTCTCATTTTGTACGAAAAGAAAAGAGAGAGAAAATATACTAAACAGCTTACGGGATTTCCCGCTTGATAAAGGAATTCCATTTCATAATGTAAATTCCAGAGATTCCTCCGTTTTCTGCGGTCCAGGAAAATCGTTGGCTCCCGTGTGTGTGTGTGTGTGTGAGAGAGAGAGAGAGAGAGAGAGAGAGAGAGAGAGAGAGAGAGAGAGAGAGAGAGAGAGAGAGAGAGAGAGAGAGAGGACACAAAAGAGGTGGGACTCCCCCTCAAGTGGTTCGCACGACGGCCGCCTGTCGCCTATCTGGCAAGGCGGCCCGCCCGCCCGCCCGCCCACGGAGCACGGCAGGAAATAGCTTGGGCTGCGGCGCTCACTCGTGATAATGACGCCAAATTCATCACAATGGACGACCGACACACACACACGGTGAGGCACCTGGTCTGAGAGAGAGAGAGAGAGAGAGAGAGAGAGAGAGAGAGAGAGAGAGAGAGAGAGAGAGAGAGAGAGAGAGAGAGAGAGAAAGCTAAAGCTTAGTATGAGGGGAACAGCCAAAAGAAAGGGGGGGAGGGCAGACCCCGAGGGTATACACCGCGTCAAAGGCTTTCCATTTAACAAGGATCAATATGGATGCGTTTACTCTGATTATTATCAACGCTAACTTTCTTCAATTCTTCGACATGAGCACTTTTTAACTACACAATAATCTGGCCAGCTAATTGCTTGCGATATCTCTGGAAGAATAACCTGCGCTGCCATAACTGATAACAGGGTCACCGATAAAACCAAATGGCAATACATATGGGATGGGAGTTTTTATACTTCAAGATTTAGGTAGTTTATATATATATATATATATATATATATATATATATATATATATATATATATATATATATATATAATATATAAACTACCTAAATCTTGAAGTATAAAAAGTCCCATCCAGTTATACACTGGGCAAAGCAGAGGTAAGGGAGTTGCATCATTATATCTGACCTAATATCGTGTTCAGCTGTGGTCTTCCTTGTTAGGTCAACAATATAGGTATATACGTCATCAAACATGGACGACGGTTTACCTCCTTCCCTCACCTGCAAGATCACCTGATTCTATGATCACCAATCATCATGATTCTAATGATGAGAATCATTACCGTAATCCGTCCTAGAAAAAGTTCTGCCTCGAGAAAGAAAAGGAAAATTATGCAAAGTTGTCATCTGAACAACAGGTCTGTCACAGTATCCAGTACAACCTGTGTCTGGCGGATAAACATTAAAGAAAAAAAAATCGAGACATTACGATGTTTTCTGAGTATAAAATAGGAGAGTTAGTGTGAGGGGGTGCCACCTTAACTGGTTATAGGTGAAGATGGCTGTGGTAACTGCCAGTAACGGTAACTAGACCTGGCACAACCAGAACACACCACCAATGTGAGAATTACCTCCCGTAACTCCCCTAGACAGCGAGTCAAGTCTTGTGTATATATATATATATATATATATATATATATATATATATATATATATATATATATATATATATATATATATAAGAATACCGGAAAAATATCCTTCTTTCGTCATAGACAGGAAAAAAGAAATCGTAAAATGGACACAGGGAAAAAAAGTTACGTTCAAATACACGAAGCTGCAAAAAACACCTTCATATTTCTAGTCTTTTTTTCACAGCGTGTGTTGTAGAGAACGTGGCGAGGAGTGGGTCCGCCACCCGCTGCTCACACTGGAACACAACTGGTCACTCCCCCTCCCTCCCCTCCCTCTGGACACAGGGAAAACATTTTCAAAAGTGGTTAGAGAAGAGGAGGAAGAAGATGTGGAGGGACAGGGGAAGGATGAGCTCGAAATGGAAGTGTGTACAGGTGTATGGTGTGAGGTTATTGATGTCTGTGGGGGGGGGGGGGGGTCTTCCTGCAAGCTTGTTTCTATTGCATTGATCTACACACTCCCCTGCAGACTGGGGGGAGGCGTTTGTATCAGTATTGCATCTTTGGTTCATTGAGGGATTTCTTCACTAAGCTGAACATTGTTCGTTGTGTGCACTGATGAATGACTGGTGCCTTACGTGAGTGTTCTGAGGCTTCGAGGGAACCAAGGGTGTTCCATGTCTGTACTGTGGTCCACATCACAGATTTGGTCTGTGGTTTGTATCATCGTTGCCTTCAGGTCTCTGCCATACTCTCTGGACTGCTTCTCCTACGTATGAACCGACCGGTTTAACCGTTGATCGTACGCGCTGTTCTACGGTTTCTCAACGTAACCATACTTTTCATTTGTGACGAATCGTAGAGGATTATTTTGTATCCCCTGAAACTTGACCATCCGTGATCTGAAGGGGGAGGAACGTGGGTACAGGAGAGTAGGTGAGGACAGGTGTGTTCTCCTGGTCGAGGTAGGTGGAGTTCCTGGCTCTCTGGATGGTGCCAGATCTGTATAGACGACTGGTCAGGGAAGCTGTCCCTCGTGCGGATCTCTAAACACGAACCCCCAACTGCCTGTCTCTCTCTCCCCCTCCAAGCTAAAGAAATAACCCAAGTGCGACGAGCACGACGAATGACTAGAGTGGAGGACCAGCCGAGAGAGAGAGAGAGAGAGAGAGAGAGAGAGAGAGAGAGAGAGAGAGAGAGAGCGCTCTGGAGGGCGAGCGGTGGGGTGGCGTACGGTCTGAGGCGGCAGGGGGAGGCAGGGCTGCAGGCGAGGTATATATTTTATCCGCACACCTCCTCCTCCTCCTCCTCCCACGCCACTGTTGGCTTAATTCATGTGTTACTGCAGCTGGGGCCTATTGAAGCTGCTGCTGCTGCTGCTGCTGCTGGAGGGAAGCGGGTGGTATTGTTGTAGGTGGTGTTGCTGGTGTCGTTGTCACGCTGCTAATGCTGCTGTTGTTGGAGTGTACTGCAGAGGACAGTGGTAATGCTGCTGCCACTGCTGCACCTCCTCCTCCTCCTCCTCCTGTTGTTGTTGTTGTTGTGGTTGTTGTTGGTGGGGATGGTGGGGGTGCCCGGGTGTCCCTGGTTGATCAAGTTACCAATTTCCAGTATAATGGTCCTCGACTCCAAGCGTCGCCTCTGTCGTGGGTCGGGATGAAATTGTGGAGGATCTGACTCCACCACCAGCACCTGCCTCACCCTCTCCCTCCCTCACCTCAGGTGAGCGCTGGCTCAGTGCTGTGATGCCCGCCAACTCCAGCCTCAGTATATCATAACATACCTGGGTTATATGGACGAATATAGCCGTCCCGTTGTGCCGATATGCCATAGTTGTGACACAACAGGGAAGTTAAGACACGCAACACAACAGTGCAGTTAAACGGGTAACACAACAGTGTAGTTAAACGGGTGACACAACGGTGCAGTTAAACGGGTGACACAACAGCACAGTTAAACGGGTGACACAACAGTGCAGTTAAACGGGTGACACAACAGTGCAGTTAAACGGGTGACACAACAGTGAAGTTAAACGGGTAACACAACAGTGAGGTCAAACGGGTGACACAACAGTGCAGTTACACGGGTGACACAACAGTGCAGTTAAACGGGTGACACAACAGTGCAGTTAAACGGGTGACACAACAGTGCAGTTAAACGGGTGACACAACAGTGCAGTTAAACGGGTGACACAACAGTGCAGTTAAACGGGTGACACAACAGTGCAGTTACACGGGTGACACAACAGTGCATTTAAACGGGTGACACAACAGTGCAGTTAAACGGGTAACACAACAGTGAGGTTAAACGGGTGACACAACAGCAGTTAAACGGGTGACACAACAGTGCAGTTAAACGGGTGACACAACAGTGCAGTTAAACGGGTGACACAACAGTGCAGTTAAACGGGTGACACAACAGTGCAGTTAAACGGGTAACACAACAGTGCAGTTAAACGGGTAACACAACAGTGCAGTTAAACGGGTAACACAACAGTGCAGTTAAACGGGTAACACAACAGTGCAGTTAAACGGGTGACACAACAGTGCATTGAAAGAGGTCCCTGCTACAGTGCAGTTAAACGGGTGACACAACAGTGCAGTTAAACGGGTGACACAACAGTGCAGTTAAACGGGTGACACAACAGTGCATTGAAAGAGGTCCCTGCTGACGAGTGTGGTGTTGGTGACCCTCGGCCAACTGACGACAAACGACACTGTTGTGGGCCCAGCAGTGTAAACTGTTGTGGGCCCAGCAGTGTAAACTGCTGTGGACCCAACAGTGTAAACTGTTGTGGGCCCAGCAGTGTAAACTGTTGTGGGCCCAGCAGTGTAAACTGTTGTGGAGTCTGCAGTGTAAACTGTTGTGGAGCCTGCAGTGTAAACTGTTGTGGGCCCAGCAGTGTAAACTGTTGTGGGCCCAGCAGTGTAAACTGTTGTGGGCCCAGCAGTGTAAACTGTTGTGGACCCAGCAGTGTAAACTGTTGTGGGCCCAGCAGTGTAAACTGTTGTGGGCCCAGCAGTGTAAACTGTTGTGGGCCCAGCAGTGTAAACTGTTGTGGACCCAGCAGTGTAAACTGTTGTAGGCCCAGCAGTGTAAACTGTTGTGGAGTCTGCAGTGTAAACTGTTGTGGAGCCTGCAGTGTAAACTGTTGTGGACCCAGCAGTGTAAACTGTTGTGGGCCCAGCAGTGTAAACTGTTGTAGGCCCAGCAGTGTAAACTGTTGTGGACCCAGCAGTGTAAACTGTTGTGGGCCCAGCAGTGTAAACTGCTGTGGACCCAACAGTGTAAACTGTTGTGGACCCAGCAGTGTAAACTGTTGTGGGCCCAGCTGTGTAAACTGCTGTGGACCCAAGTGTAAATTGTTGTGGACCCAACAGTGTAAACTGTTGTGGACCCAACAGTGTAAACTGTTGTGGACCCAGCAGTGGAAACTGTTGTGGAGTCTGCAGTGAAAATTGCTGAGGAGCCTCCAGTGTAAACTACTGTGGCCCCTGCAGTGTAAACTGCTGTGGAGGACCACAACGAGCGAGATCTACAACGTCCGAGAGAACCAAAATGTGCAGGAGAACCACAATGTGCGAAAGAACCACAACGTGTAGAAGAACCACAACGTGCAGGAGAACCATAATGTGCGAGAGAACCACAACGTGCAGGAGAACCACAACGTGAGAGAGAACCACAACGTTTGGAAGAAGCACAACGTGCAAGAGAACCACAACGTGCAGGAGAACCACAACGTGAGAGAACCACAACGTGTGGAAGAACCACAACGTGGAGAACCACAATGTGCGAGAACCACAACGTGCAGAAGGACCAGAACGTGCGAGAGAACCACAACGTGTGGAAGAACCACAACGTGCAGGAGAACCACAATGTGCGAGAGAACCACAACGTGCGAGAACTACAACGTCCGAGAGAACCACTATGTACGTGAGAACCACAACGTGCAGGAGAACCACAACGTGTGGAAGAACCACAACTGCGAGAGAACCACGATGTGCAGGAGAGTTACTGCGTGCAGGAGAACCACAACGTACAGGAGAACCACAACGTGCAGGAGAACCACGACGTGCAGGAGAACCACAACGAGCAGAGAACCACAACGTGCAGGAGAACCACAACGTGCAAGAGAACCACAACGTGCAGAACCAAAACGTGCGAGAGAACCACAACGAGCAGGAGAACCACAACGTGCAGGAGAACCACAACGTGCAGGAGAACCACAACGTGCGAGAGAACCACAACGTGTGAAAGAACCACAACGTGCGAGAACTACAACGTCCGAGAGAGCCACTATGTACGAGAGAACCACAACGTGCAGGAGAACCACGACGTGCAGGAGAACCACAACGAGCAGGAGAACCACAACGTGCAGGAGAACCACAACGTGCGAGAGAACCACAACGAGCAGGAGAACCACAACGTGCAGGAGAACCACAACGTGCAGGAGAACCACAACGTGCGAGAGAACCACAACGAGCAGGAGAACCACAACGTGCAGGAGAACCACAACGAGCAGGAGAACCACAACGTGCAGGAGAACCACAACGTGCGAGAGAACCACAACGAGCAGGAGAACCACAACGTGCAGGAGAACCACAACGTGCAGGAGAACCACAACGTGCAGGAGAACCACAACGAGCAGGAGAACCACAACGTGCAGGAGAACCACAACGTGCAGGAGAACCACAACGAGCAGGAGAACCACAACGTGCAGGAGAACCACAACGTGCGAGAGAACCACAACGAGCAGGAGAACCACAACGTGCAGGAGAACCACAACGTGCAGGAGAACCACAACGAGCAGGAGGACCACAACGAGCAGGAGAACCACAACGTGCAGGAGAACCACAACGTGCAGGAGAACCATAACGTGCGGGAGAACCACAACGAGCAGGAGGACCACAACGTGCAGGAGAACCACAACGTGCAGGAGAACCACAACGTGCGAGAGAACCACAACGAGCAGGAGAACCACAACGTGCAGGAGAACCACAACGTGCGAGAGAACCACAACGAGCAGGAGAACCACAGCGTGCAGGAGAACCATAACGTGCGGGAGAACCCTCATCGTATTTTCCCACCAACCCTTTCGATCTCCGTCACAAACATATGATTTCCGTAGGACCTTTCGTGAGATGGCTCCAGGTATAGGGACATTTCAGCGGCCAAACGTACCATTGATACAAGTGACGTCCAATAAACATACGTAACACAGTCCAAAGCAAAATATTGGAATGTAAATGTATCACCCTGCAGCCTCTGGCAACTGTCTCAAAAGAGAGTTGCCCCAGGTCCCATATGATGGTTTACAATATATGATTATCAGTAATTCATCATTCCAATATTTCAAAGGCAATAAACTAACTGTTCATAATCATTCATACACAACACTCATGACAGGGAGCAAGTATTGCCAAGTCTCACATACAGATACATAATTCTATGATTGTGTTAATCGTTGATTTCCTCCTCACTGGGCAGCACTGGTGGGTCAGTCGACCGTGTACAGACAGCCAGCAGGTACGGCACACGGGCCTCCCTCACAGGTCATCACCGTCAGCAGCCCATCATAGCTGCTGAGTGGTTGACAAGACCACAACGCTAAGACGCAGATAATTCTGATATCACTGGTCCAATCGTAATGTGTGGGTGTATATGAGTATATATATATATATATATATATATATATATATATATATATATATATATATATATACATAATATATATAATTATACACATATGTAGGGCATAGGAACGCGTACTTTCGTATAACACACAATGCCCACGAAGAGAAAGGATTCTTTAGCACTCCCAGAACCTTCGCCCCCTCACCCACCCAATGACTCACTTCCGCTTCCATGGTTTCATTCTCTGCCAAGTCCACTTCCAGGTATCTAAAACACTTCACCTCCTCCAAGTATTGTCCATTTAAACTTACACCCCAACTAACTTGTCCCTCAACCCTAGTGAACGCAATCACCTTGCTTTTATCCAAATCTAATCTCAACTTCCTCCTTTCACACACTCCTCCAAGCTCAATCACCAACTCCTGCAGGTTCAGACTGAATTCGAAATAATATATATATATATATATATATATATATATATATATATACACACCACGGGTCGGATTCGAACGTTGGACAAGGGGGCGTGTCTGCCTCGGCCACACGTAGGTTAAAAGACACACACCAGGATTCTGGTGTTCCTACGTATGTTCCAGACTCAACTCTCTGGGGTCAACTTGGACTTTACTCCATCGCGGCTCCAATAATGTGACAAATATGTCGACAGACAGACAAACGTATACACGTTTAGGATTCGAACCCTGGATATGGGGCCTGGTTGCTCCGGCAGTTAAAAGACACACCAACCAGGAGACGGTCGGGCGTGGCGCAATCGGGAAGATGGCCACTGGAGTCCCATTGCCGCCAACAGCGTCGTCTGTTTCACTGTGAAACGCGAGTGTTGCATCACTGTTGACGACAACCTAAGGACCTATCAGTGACAGGGCACGTTTCTATCCTCGCTACACGTCTGTCAGCACGAACCTGGGCTACGAACAGCAGCAGTGAACAGACGTTAGTGGCGGCCAGGGAGGCGCGTCAAACTGGGGGAGGGCGCCAGCCAAGGTGTATCCCAGCGACATCACTGGGGGCAGGATACCACATTGAGAATGGCTCTGTACCTGGATGCCAGCCGTGTCTCACCCATCTGGTATTACCAACATCAACTGATACATAACAACATCGCTCCCTGGTTCGCCCCTCCCGACACTCCACACCACACACACACGCACACCATGTGCTTTAACTCGGTACGTGTGGTCACGTTATGCCCGTATGTGCTGGTAACACACGGTGACACGGGTCAGGCCTCTAATGTTATACATATCATAGGATACAGATATACATATGTATGTATATATACATATGTATAAGTGTGTGTAAGTGTGTGTGTGTGTGTGTGTGTGTGTGTGTGTGTGTGTGTGTGTGTGTGTGTGTGTGTGTGTGTGTGTGTGTGTGTGTGTGTGTGTGTGTGTGTGTGTGTGTGTGTGTGTGTCCACATGTAGCCCCTGGGGTCACATATGAGTTGGACAGATTTCACCTCGACCTGCAACTTTAACACATACCCGGATTCCTTTGGCTCTGGGGCCTGGAGGAGGAGGGGGGGGGGGGGTCCACTCTCCCAGCCCCCACCCAGGCCGCCCTCCCCACACAGATACACAGACAGGTAACGACACACAGACAGACAGACAGGCGCACCTCCTACACATACACAGACAAAGCAAAAGAACTTTCGTAGACAAATACTTAGACTTACAAAATACACATGTATGCAGGTATACATATGGAAGTAAATACATATACGTACATATACACAAAACAGACATAAATACAGGTGCACAGCACACTGCATACACACGATATATAATGACGTGAAAACGCACTTCACTCATCACAGACACACACACATACAGACAATGACATACTGACCTACATACAAACATACAGACAGAAAGAGAATTGCACAAAAAGGTTTATAAACAGACAAACATACATAGGTTTTCATATATATATATATATATATATATATATATATATATATATATATATATATATATATATATATATATTTTTTTTTCATACTATTCGCCATTTCCCGCGATAGCGAGGTAGCATTAAGAACAGAGGACTGGGCATTTGAGGGAATATCCTCACCTGGCCCCCTTCTCTGTTCCATACATAACCGCTGCTTCCCGCGTCAGCGAGGTAGCGCCAGGAAACACGAAGAAGAATGGCCCATCCACTCATATTCACATATATATACATAAACGCCAACATACGCACATATACATACATATACATATCAACATATACATACATACATACACATACAAATACATAGACAATACATACACATGTACATATTCATACCTGCTTGCCTTCAATCCATTCCCGTCGCTACCTCGCCCCACAGGAAAACGGCATCGCCACCCCCTGCTTCAGCGATGCAGCGCCAGGAATACAGACAAAAGGCCACATTCGTCCACACTCATTCTCTAGATGTCATGAGTAATGCACCGAAACCACAGCTCCCTTTCCACCTCCAGGCGCCATAGACCTTTCCGTGGTTTACCCCAAACGCTTCACATGCCCTGGTTCAATCATTGCCAGCACGTCGACCCTGGTATACCACATCGTTCCAATTCACTCTATTCCTTGCTCGCCTTTCACGCTCCTGTATGTTCAGGCTCGATCGCTCAAAATCTTTTTCACTCCTATCGTTCCACCTCCAATTTGGTCTCCCACTTCTCCTCGTTCCCTCCACCTCTGACACGTATATCTTCTTTGTCAATCTTTCCTCACTCATTCTCTCCATGTGACCAAACCATTTCAATACACCCTCTTCTGCTCTCTCAACCATACTCTTTTTATTACCACACATCTCTCTTACCCTTTCATCACTTACTCGATCAAACCACCTCACACCACATACTGTCCGCAAACATTTCATTCCCAACACATCCACCCTCCTTCGCACAACCCTATGTATAGCCCAAGCCTCGCAACCATATAACATTGTTGGAACCACTATTCCTTCAAACATACCCATTTGTGCTCTCCGAGATAACATTCTCGCCTTCCACACATTCTTCAACGCTCCTAGAACCTTCGCCCCCTCCCCCACCCTGTGACTCACTTCCGCTTCCATGGTTCCATCCGCTGCTCAATCGACTCTCAGATAACTAAAACACTTCACTTCCTCCAATCTTTCTCCATTCAAACGTACCTCCCAATCAACTTGTCCCTCAACCCTACTGAACCTAATAACCTTGCTCTTATTCACATTTACTCTCAGCTTTCTTCTTTCACACACTCAACCAAACTCAGTCACCAATTTCTGCAGTTGATAGATACATAGATAGATAGACAGATAAACAGATAGAGAGATAGGCAGATAAACAAACAGAAAGACATATCCACTCCCTCACATGTACTCGGCCTCACGTAATCCACACACACTCTCCCTGGGTACGCAGAGCACCATCATCAACTCCTAACTTTCTCTCCTGATCTGCCCTCACTCACTCACAACCTCTCACTCCTCTCCTCTCCCGCCTCACACACACGTGCTCCCTCACACCTCCTCATCATCGCATCTATCATTCACTTAACACATAACCCGAATGACTAAACTAATTACATTTCAAAGTCTCTTCACTCCCCATTCCTTCTCATATCGTTTTAATGACAACCCTAAATCCGTTCTTCAAATAAAATCCAAACAAGAATTATATAACTTTTTAACTGCTCGTGCGCTACATTTACCACAATTCTGTATAAATGGTCATTATCATATTCCATTTTTATTCTATAAACAGCAAAAATTCCATGCCTAATAAGACGTCTTTTACATCCTCGATTTCCCCGCCTGACAATCACCGGTGTAATTATGACAAATGTAATTAAGTAACCATAAATGTAATTATGACAAATGTAATTATCTTTGCAATTAAAAATGTAATTTTTACGGGAAATACTTACCATTGTTGAGTATTTTTTTTTCTTATCCGTTTTATTCACTGTTATCTTTGTGGCATGAATTCAACTATTTTTCAAACGAAGTGTCTCCATTCATTCTCTCTCTCTCTCTCTCTCTCTCTCTCTCTCTCTCTCTCTCTCTCTCTCTCTCTCTCTCTCACACACACACACACACACACACACACACACACACACAGAGGCAATGAGGTGGTAGGTATTCATCCATCTGGCTATATGGAGGGTTCGCGAAGTGAGGCAGCACTTCAGTGGCTGTCAAGTGTCACTCCCTTTGCCTGTGTAGCTGTCATTTCTTTCTGCCCCGGAGGTACTGTCCCAAGGAGTACTGTCCCATGAGGTACTATCCCAGGATGTACTGTCCCAGAAGGTACTATACCAGGTGGTACTGTCCCAGAAGGTACTATACCAGGAGGTACTATACCAGGAGGTACTATACCAGCAGGTACTGTCCCAGGAGGTACTGTCCCAGGAAGTACTGTCCCAGGAGGTACTGTCCCAGGAGGTACTGTCCCAGGAAGTACTGTCCCAGGAGGTACTGTCCCAGGAGGTACTGTCCCAGAAGGTACTATACCAGGTGGTACTGTCCCAGAAGGTACTATACCAGGAGGTACTATACCAGGAGGTACTGTCCCAGGAGGTACTGTCCCAGGAAGTACTGTCCCAGGAAGTACTGTCCCAGAAGGTACTATACCAGGGGGTACTGTTCTAGGAGTAAAGGGGCGAGTCACTTCCGGGACGACCATCTCAAGTATTGACGTCATTTTGATCAACAACAACCGAGTGCTCTCCAGCGATCCGCTCGTCCTGAGGAGGGGACTCACTTCACCCCTCATGATTCACCAGTCCTAAGGGGGGGGGGGACTCACTTCGCCCCTCATGATTAGCCAGTCCTAAGGGAGGGGACTCACTTCGCCCCTCATGATTAGCCAGTCCTAAGGGGGGGGACTCACTTCACCCCTCATGATTCGCCAGTCCTATTGGGGGAGGGGTGGTCCACTTCACCCCCAGAGATTCGCCAGTCCGGACAATATAGAGCAAAGAGTCTTCTCCACTGTAGATCATGGGAACTTCACATCATACACCTGGGGAACTTCACAGCCTCGGTGGAGGGTGTACACGGGTGTACAGCCTCAGTGGAGGATGTACACGGGTGTACAGCCTCAGTGGAGGGTGTACACGGGTGTACAGCCTCAGTGGAGGGTGTACGCAGGTGTACAGACTCAGTGGAGGGTGTACACGGGTGTACAGCCTCAGGCACGACGACCAGTACACAGCACCTGGTGTGGTCTGGACGGTGCGTCTTAATCATTTCAAGATACTTTCCCGCTCGACCCACCGCTCACCTACTTTACTGGTCTTCCATTCATTAACCATCTCTCTCTCTCTCTCTCTCTCTCTCTCTCTCTCTCTCTCTCTCTCTCTCTCTCCCCGGCCTGGGGTTACCGTCGTGGGATGGTGATGGCTGCACAGTTGTGAGCCAGCAATTTCAACGGCTGGTAAGGTGTCACTCGCTGTTCGTTCCGTCGGCCGTCCTTCTCCCACCCACACGTGGGCTGCCGCTAAGACACAAACACAGGGTCACTCCACCACACACACTTGACCACACGTATCTCGCACGACCCCGCTCCTCGTAACTCTACATATCTTCCTGAGGAGACCACACCTCGTCCTACACACACACACACACACACAAATAATGTACCACAACATATATAAAGGACACCAGATATATCCTCCGGTGCGCCATCAAAGATCATAGCCATACCTCCTGTATTGAGCGGCTCTTCCACTGTTATTGGAACCCGTCTCGTTTTCTTCGTCTCCACCCCCCCATCCCCCAAGTCTGACCAATAGCAGCACAGACACGGACACTCATCGCCTGGTACACCTTCCTCCTCACAAGACCTCAGCGTCATTACGTATTTTCTACTCCCATCTCTCCTCCTCCTGGTGTTCGTCATACACTTATTTCTAAATGCGTTAATAAATGTATTTTTTTTTCCAGCTCTAAATAAGTAGTGCATACTTTCATATATATATATATATATATATATATATATATATATATATATATATATATATATATATATATATTGGAAAGGCGTGAGCACGTATATTGCTATGAGTCCACCAGGAAATGAAACACGATAAGTTCCCAAGTACACTTTCGTGTAATAATCACATCATCAGGGGAGATACAAGAAAGAAATGTAAGTAAGCTGATATACAACCATCCCATTATATACACCCAAGGATCGTACCGTCATGCCATCCCTCTCACTATGAAGTTCATATCGCCACAGGGAACTCAATACTCTTCTTTTAACAGCGATATCTATATTCTGAGGTAGTTTTAATGTCGCCTTAATAAAAAAGAAAACAAAATAGTGATATTTAATCTAATGATCATAGAACCATTAAAACTCAACAACCAAAACACAGACCAAGACAGATCACTACAGCTACACGCCCCACCATCACGTTACAACCAATGAGCGCGCACCGCTACATACACGTCCGCCAACTGGTGTTCCCCAGTCTAATCTTGCCACAAACAGTCATTCACAGCTGCTCTACTAAGCTCTCCACACGCTCCTGAAGATGGATTGGTGGATTCAAAACGAAACAACCTTTGGAGATATCCAACACAACCTTCCCATCTATATCAAAAAGATATTATACAACTTGAAAAACATCGGAAAGAATATGATACAAAAAAAAGTTACCTGGTCATTTTAACAGAATATGTTTACAAAAAGAATTGATATCAATATCAATATATATATATATATATATATATATATATATATATATATATATATATATATATATATATATATCCTGTCTAACGACATCAGACGTTCATGTGGAACGGCACCAGGAGTAATGACACCACAGGCTGCTAATGATCGTTAGATGAGCCCCCCAGGTGTGAATCACTTACACTAACTGTTGTCAGGATGGTTTCCCAGAGAACGAGGGGAAGTGGGAAGCGGGTTGTGACGAGGTTGGGGTGGTGGAGGAGGAGGAGGGTGAGCAAGGGGCGAGGAAGAGGAAGAGGAGGAGGAGGAGGAGGACAGGAAAATAAGGGAGGGTGAAGGGGGAGGTGTTGATGCTGGGAAGAAGGACTAGGGAGGCGACTGTGACGAGCGCGCATGCGCGGCGTGGCCACGAAAATGAAACGTGGTACGTAACTACACGCTAGAGCCCCGGCCCGTGTGTGTGTGTGTGTGTGTGTGTGTGTGTGTGTGTGTGTGGAGGGCAGACTCGCTGGGGCCAACATGTCACACAATCTTTGTAAACAGTGACAGCCTGACAGACGGGGCGGGCCGGCCGGCCAGCCACTCACAGCGCCCCTGTGGAGGACGGGCTCGGGCCACAGTGGCCCTCTGGCCGGGCCACTGTGGCCCGAGCCCAGACTGATCGATACCAAAATCCTGAGGATCACCAGCCAATTGGCGTGAAATTACAGCCTAAATTAGCCAGACTTCAACGCCACACCCGGCACTTCTTACCAGGCCCGCCCACTCCAGGTGGCGGGCCGTACTACCTCTCACAGTGCACGGGTCTGGGGCTGCCCCTCTGATTACTGGCCACACCAGGCCATCACCAACCTCCCTACCGAGTGAACGAAGCCTGCAGGAACCTGTAATTACAACGGCGGCCTTATAATTACCGCCGACATCCACAGGGTGGTACGTAAGGCTGAGTCTCCAGCGCCACAGAGGTCAGGTACCCTGAGGGAGGAAGACGGTAAAGGATGGGATGTGTGAGGGATGGGACATGTGTGCTCTAGCCTTGCCTGGCTGTTGGAGATTTGTATGTTCTATGAAGGTTCGCGTTCCTATGCACTTTGTTCGTATTCATATACCTCTGCGTTGTACAGTTAGGTTCGGTAAAATGCTATCTGCTGGCTATGTGCGCCTGTTGGGAAATAACCGGTGTAGACCCCGTTGCTCACCAACGTGAGACGAAGGGTATTCGAGTACATAGTATTCGAATAGTTATTTCCTATTAGCCAGGCCCATAGCCTAGCGGTAGCATTCCCGCCTGTGGCACAGGGGTCCCGGGTTCGATCCTCGCTGTTGGAGGTTTGTATGTTCTATAAGGTGCCCGTTCATATGCACTTTATTCGTATATATATATATATATATATATATATATATATATATATATATATATATATATATATATATGCAGTTTTTCCCTTCTCATTTGATCGCAGTTTCTCGCGTTAGCGAGACAGGGCCATGCCATATCGGTTTCCAGCCATTCTCTGTCATGTGTAATGCACGGAAACCACAGCTCCCTTTCCACATCCAGGCCCCACAGACCTCTCCATGGTTTACCCCAGACGTTTCACATGCCGTGATTCAGCACGTCGGCCTCGGTATATCATATCGTTTCAATTCACTCTATCTCGTGCACGCCTTTCACTCTCTTGAATGTTCACGCCCCGATCGCTCAAAATCTTTTTCATTCCGCCCTTCCATCTCCAATTTGGTCCCCCATTTCTCCTTGTTCCCTCCACTTCTGACACATATATCCTCTTTGTCAACCTTTCCTCACTCATTCTCTCCATACATCCGAACCATTTCAAGATACACTCTTTTGCTCTCTTAACCACACACAGGTCTTTTTATTGATCATCCGATCAAACCATCTTACACCACACACTATCCTCAAACACTTCATTTACAAAACATATATCCTCATCCATAGCCCATATATATATATATATATATATATATATATATATATATATATATATATATATATATATATATACATATATATATATTTATATATATATATATATATATATATATATATATATATATATATATATATATATATATCATCAGCAAACATCAAATGACTC
This sequence comes from Panulirus ornatus, assembly GCF_036320965.1. Classification (NCBI taxonomy): domain Eukaryota; kingdom Metazoa; phylum Arthropoda; class Malacostraca; order Decapoda; family Palinuridae; genus Panulirus; species Panulirus ornatus. Next base: position 28,472,862 of record NC_092232.1, on the reverse strand, counting down.
ACTTCCCAGACCCCCTCATCCCTAAGGACCACTCTTGCATTTAACTTCCTCACCATCCCATCCATAAATAAATTAAAAAACCATGGTTATTTCACACATCCCTGCCGCTGACCGACCTTCACTTTGAACCTCTCACTCTCCTTTCTTCCTACTCGCACACAAGCCTTACACCTTTGATAAAACTTCTCACTGCTTCCAGCAGCTTACCTCCCACAACGTACGTTAAGATTTTCAAGAGTGGATATCGATCAACCTTATTATATATATACATATACATATATATATATATATATATATATATATATATATATATATATAGTGGCAAGGCTGACCACTGTCTGTAAGAGGATATATGGGTACAATTGACGGCACAGTAGTACTACCCCAGCGGTGTTGTACGGGCACGAGTATGGGTGTTCTAAATAACAAATACGAACAGAAGGTAGAGGTACTGGAGATGAGACACTGGCCGTCATTGCGTATCGTGAGAAGCGCTGCTTGTGTAAGGAATAACAGTATAACTGGGAGGTGTGGGAGTACACCGAGTATAAAATGGGTGTGGTGAAGTGGTTTGGTCATATGGAGAGGAGGAGTGAAAAGAGACTAAGATATACGTGTCAGAAGTGGAGGGAGCAAGGAGGAGGGGAAGAATGAAAATGAGATGGAAAGATTGTGGCAAAGATGAACAGAGTTATTCCATGGGGCCTGAATATGTAGGGGGGTATGAGGTGTGCAAAGGATAGAGCGAAGTGATATACATGGGGCGACGTGCTGTCACTGGGCTGAACCAGGTCAAAATGAACAGGTCAGATGAAACCACGGAAAGGTCTGTTGTGCCTGGCTGCACATAGGGGCTCTAGCTCTGAACATGAAGTGTTCACACAACTAACGTGAAGAACATAAAATGTTCACACAACTAACGTGAAGAACATAAAATGTTCACACAACTAACGTGATCATAAAATGTTCACACAACTAACGTGTAGAACATAAGTGTTCACACCATCTGCGTGAAGAACATCACATAACGGATCTTACGTGAACAAAATTAATCCTTGACCAGAAAAGACCGGGACATGAGAACATAAAGAAACGGAACCATAAAAAACGTAAAAAAAGAAAACACCCACATATAAAACAAAAAAAGGATCCCAAAAATTTCCAAACAACAACAAACACAACAACAACAACAACAGAGGACAAACAAAATCCACCAAGTCATGACAGGGAACAGTGAAAAATCCTCCCACTTTTTTTTCCTTTTTTTCCCCCCCGTTTTTATTGTGTGAGGGGAAGGACGGGCGGGAGGCCCAGGTTCCAATAACACACGATGACCGCTCAATACACGAGGTATGGCGATGCTCTTTGATGGCGCGCCTCTCTATCTCTCCCCCCCCCCCCCTTCCCTCCCCACCCCAAAGCTCCTCTCCCCCCCATCTACACAAGGCCCCTTCCCATCCCCCCCCCCAACCCTGGAGAGGGAACCGTCTTCTGTATCCATTGGCATGCCATTTTGTGGGTCAGATGGGACAGGAGGGGGGGGGATGGGACAGGAGGAATGGGAAAAATAGTGGAAAGGGTACAGACCCGGGAAGTAGGCGGGGGAGGGGGGGGTTAATAACTGTAGAGGGACAGAAGTGGTTAGAGAACATCCCCCTCTCCCCCACCACAAACTCCTGGGGATCGCGGGCAAATTAGCGTGAAATTAACGCTTGCACTGGCCAGACTGGGGCGTGACTGGCCAGGCTGGAGCGCGACTGGCCAGGCTGGGGCTTGACTGGCCAGGCTGGGGCGTGACTGGCCAGGCTGGGGCGTGACTGGTCAGGCTGGGGCGCGACTGGTCAGGCTGGGGCGCGACTGGCCAGGCTGGGGCGCGACTGGTCAGGCTGGGGCGCGACTGGCCAGGCTGGGGCGTGACTGGTCAGGCTGGGCGTGACTGGCCAGGCGGGGGCTAGACAACACCGGACAAAAACGCCTGGCGCGTTGGGGCAGCAGGACGTGTGGTACGAGAGAGCGCCAGGTCCTCCCTGGCGCTGGACCTCCTCTGAGCGTGACGAGGACCGGCCGGGAGGGACGGAGGGAAGGGAGGAGCTGTGTGCCTCACGCGGGCAACCATCACCTGTAGGTAAACCAGTCCACGCTCGGGTGAAGTGGCTCAACCAGGCAAGACGGGATGGATAACGCTCACCCAAATAACGCCCAAAAATAGGGAAGAGGGGGAGGAGGTGCGAGGGGGAGGGGGATTTCTCCTCAAATATTATAACAGTTGCAACTGCCTGACACACAAACAAACAAACAGACATACAAAAAAAACTTTTATTTGGAGTCACCAATTGAAATTCGCGAACATACGGTTTGCCATCGGGGCTACATATAATAAAAAGTCGACATTTATCGTAAACGTTCGTTGTCTCGGCGCCGATTTGTGTGCGTTTATAACCCCCCCCCCCCCCCCCACACACACACACCACCAGTGAGACACCGCCACCACTGGCCTACGTCAGCGGTAAGTTGACGACTTACATCAGCTCGCTCAATCTGACGCTGGTTTTAGAGCAACACACAGCGGGGACTGGCCATCAAGGCAACACACAGCGGGGACTGGCCATCAAGGCAACACACAGCGGGGACTGGCCATCAAGGCAACACACAGCGGGGACTGGCCATCAAGGCAACACACAGCGGGGACTGGCCATCAAGGCAACACACACCGGGGACTGGCCATCAAGGCAACACACAGCGGGGACTGGCCATCAAGGCAACACACAGCGGGGACTGGCCATCAAGGCAACACACAGCGGGGACTGGCCATCAAGGCAACACACACCGGGGACTGGCCATCAAGGCAACACACACCGGGGACTGGCCATCAAGGCAACACACAGCGGGGACTGGCCATCAAGGCAACACACAGCGGGGACTGGCCATCAAGGCAACACACAGCGGGGACTGGCCATCAAGGCAACACACAGCGGGGGACTGGCCATCAAGGCAACACACACCGGGGACTGGCCATCAAGGCAACACACACCGGGGACTGGCCATCAAGGCAACACACAGCGGGGACTGGCCATCAAGGCAACACACAGCGGGGACTGGCCATCAAGGCAACACACAGCGGGGACTGGCCATCAAGGCAACACACAGCGGGGACTGGCCATCAAGGCAACACACATCGGGGACTGGCCATCAAGGCAACACACAGCGGGGACTGGCCATCAAGGCAACACACAGCGGGGACTGGCCATCAAGGCAACACACACCGGGGACTGGCCATCAAGGCAACACACAGCGGGGGACTGGCCATCAAGGCAACACACAGCGGGGACTGGCCATCAAGGCAACACACACCGGGGACTGGCCATCAAGGCAACACACACCGGGGACTGGCCATCAAGGCAACACACACCGGGGACTGGCCATCAAGGCAACACACAGCGGGGACTGGCTATCAAGGCAAAACACAGCGGGGACTGGCCATCAAGGCAACACACAGCGGGGACTGGCCATCAAGGCAACACACAGCGGGGACTGGCCATCAAGGCAACACACAGCGGGGACTGGCCATCAAGGCAACACACAGCGGGGACTGGCCATCAAGGCAACACACACCGGGGACTGGCCATCAAGGCAACACACAGCGGGGACTGGCCATCAAGGCAACACACAGCGGGGACTGGCCATCAAGGCAACACACAGCGGGGACTGGCCATCAAGGCAACACACAGCGGGGACTGGCCATCAAGGCAACACACACCGGGGACTGGCCATCAAGGCTGAGGAAATGCGAAAACGTACCAGCTTCCGCAGGGAGGGGAAAATCCCCTAGTGGCCGCAGGGAGGGGACACCCCCCTAGTGGCCGCAGTGGCGGGGACACCCCCTAGTGGCAGCAGGGAGGGGACACCCCCTAGTGACCGCAGGGAGGGGACACCCCATTAGTGGCAGCAGGGAGGGGACACCCACTAGTGGGAGCTACTGCAGAGGAACGCAGGGACACCATGCGTTCCCTCATGAACAACATGACACATTACTTAACACTGTGTTGTGTCGTAAGGTCACACGAGGGTTGCATTACGGAACAATGAACGCCCTTCTGCTAGAAGACAACAAGAGCGAGATTTGACTCAATAAATCTCACGTCTTTTGGACCGTGTGTCTGTGACAGCTGGGACATGACAAGTGTCTCGTGCATGTTACTGGTGTCGGAGGTCACAACTCTGAACCAGGTGGTAACACAAGCAGTAACGTACGTAACCAGTAACACTACCAACTGGGGCAACTAACTGTGAGTAACACTTCCAATAACGCAGTCAGTAACAGCACCAATAACAGAAAATAACACTCAATAACAGCCAATAACAAAGTCAATAACGCTACCATCAACAAAGCCAGTAACACTACCACTAATAGCCAATAACACCGTTCGTAACACCCAGTAACAAAGCCAATAAAACTACTGCTAACACAGCCAGATACAACTCGTCACACTGCACGAGAGAGGGTAGACGTTATCATAACACCACTAGTGTGACAGATCAGTGTTATCTGGAATACCCAGTCACAGAGATGGAAGCAGCAGCAGCCGATGCTAAGCTAAACTGCCTGAATAAATCTTCAACATTACATTTCATAGACTCCTTCTGTGGGTATTACTTTGATTTTTGCACCCGAGAGCTGGCTGCTTGTGTGCCCCCCACCACCAGCTAGACCACGCAATACTGGGCAAGCGGCAAGCGCTACGTCACTTGTGCCAAACCTGAGGGAAAGGTTCTCAGTCTCATTACTCGACTCATGGGACACCACACACACACACACACACACACACTGTGGCACTTCACTACACGTTTAAAACATGAACTGTCTGGTGCATAAGTTCAAAAATTCTGTTCAGGTCATCCCATGTGAATAGTATACAGTCTTTCAGTAAACATAAACATTCCAATACTGGCCACGGTGTATATACAATCGAATATTCAACGTATATACGTGCTGTATTATTCATAACCTAGTCACATTACACACATATACAGTCCACGATTCATCAACTACATACATAATCAAACAGTTAACAAATGTGTGTTCAGCACGTGTTAATATACATATCAAAAGGAATATTCATGCACTCATTCATGTTATTATATCCTGGTTGTCGTGTGTGGGTGAGGCGCTACACGCGTCATGGTGGAAAGTGGGTACGGGGGCAAACATCCTCTCCTTTACCTGGTCTGAAGACGGTCGACCCACACTCACTGTGGCTCCTCCTCACCGGCCAGGGCTGGATCAGAGGAGGAGGAAGACGACGAGGAGGAGGAGGGAGAAAGAGAGTGGGAGGAGGAAGGGTGAGGGAAGGAGGGAGCTGCGGGGGACGCGAGAGGATGTGTTAGCAGACTCAGGGTTACTACCACCTGTTGGCAGACTCACCAGGTCATCCTCACCAATGGCCTCCCTCTGTGCCAACAAGAGCCACCTGCCAACAACGGACCACACCGCACCTCACAAGAGACCGTGTCTATACCACGTGTTCCTCCCTCATCTCTGACCACGACCGTGCGATCCTCTGGGCATGACGACCCAGCGCTCTCTGACCTGACCTAGTCATTAGCATCAGGTTAAAGGTCAGGCCATCATACCCAAAGGTCGTACAATACCCTCGTGTTCCAAGGTCGTACCGTCGTCGTGCTCGAGGGATGACACGACCCTACAGTGTGACTCTCCTCCTCCGGCAGGAAATCTGCACCTCTACCACCCACCGACCCCTCACACGCACGAGTCTGCTCCGGGCCCGACCCATGCATCATACCCGAGGCTCAGTCATCAGTGCTGCAGATCGTGCAACTGGTACATGGGGAGACAAGATCAACAAGGTGTCGTTATTACTGATATACGGACACTTCTGGCTCTGTAAGATGCTCCCCCCCTCCACACACACACACACACACACACACACACACACACACACACACACACACACACACACAAAACAGTTTCAGGAGCAGGCAAGCACCTGCAGGCTCCGGGGAGCCGTTCATCAAAGCACTACTTTCTCCTGGGAAGAAAGACCGAAATCAAAGACCTTTGAAGGTCACGGAGAGCAGGCAAAGACGACGCCAGACTCACAATACAACGAGCACACACACACACACACACACACACACACACACACACACACACACACACACACACACACAGCTTACCATGCCATCAACGTTGCCACGGAAGACAACAAAACAGAAAACGTAAAAATAAAATGAAATATATATATGTGAAGTGGATGAGCTATAAATACAAGATAAAACTCAGGCTGTAAAGCTGGACTCGATTTCAATTCATTTCCACCACTTTGTTCCCTGATAGAGGAAGAGGATCCTAGTGCAGTCACTAGGTACATGTGTACAATACTACCACAAACATCTGGCTAGTGTCACGAGTACATATAACACTGGGGCTTATACTAAATCGTCAGGAAGAGGAAGGACATTCCTTCAGTATGGACGCTGGAAGAAGAGGTGATGACAGACGTGAAGACAACGGTCATGGGGAGGTGTGGGAGGTGTGGAGTCACACATGACCCGTCCAACCACGAGGGAGGGAGCAGCAGCAGCCACTGCGCCTGGGTGTGTGCGGTCATACCTGATGATGTGGTGTGTGAGGAGGAGTGTAGTACCGTCGTGAGGTACGACGCCACCTGCCTGGGGAGGGTACATGTTGCCTCGAGGCCCACATGCAGGTCGTACTTACCCTCCATAAGATACGCAAGGTACGGACGGTACGGAGGGATGTGGTACGGTAGAGGGAGGTACAGTAAGTCACACTGTAGTATGGTACACTTCAGCCGGCCAGAACAGCAACAGCTGTGCACCCGGCTCTCTACAGGTCCTGCTCCCTACACCATGACCCGAGGTCACACGCGGCAGGTGTGACCTCCTGTCTCGCTGTACACAGGGTCTGGCCTTACCAGACGTCCCCTGGGCGAAGCCTCTACACACTTCGATTCATGTCTGTCTACCTGGCACCTCCCCTCCCTAGACGATTCACCCCCACCTCTCTCTCTCTCTCTCTCTCTCTCTCTCTCTCTCTCTCTCTCTCTCTCTCTCTCTCTCTCTCTAAAGTAGCTTCACACAGCCTCCTGGTTCTCCTCCCCCCCACACCATGGTAGGGTCTGGTAGCGTCCTGGACCCCGCCCCCCCACACCATGGTAGGGTCTGGTAGCGTCCTGGACACCGCCCCCCCCACACCATGGTAGGGTCTGGTAGCGTCCTGGACCCCGCCCCCCCACACCATGGTAGGGTCTGGTAGCGTCCTGGACCCCGCCCCCCCACACCATGGTAGGGTCTGGTAGCGTCCTGGACCCCGCCCCCCCACACCATGGTAGGGTCTGGTAGCGTCCTGGACCCCGCCCCCCCACACCATGGTAGGGTCTGGTAGCGTCCTGGACCCCGCCCCCCTACACCATGGTAGGGTCTGGTAGCCACCTGGGAACACCCCCCCACATAACCAGTGGGGCAGCATCCTCGTGCCCACCAGTCAAGGGAGCGCCCAGCAGCCCAGCCCAGCACCCCTCGTGAGCCAGCCACTGCAACACCACCATAACATTCTCCCCCCCCCCTCCTCCACCTTATCTCCCCACCCACCCCGTCTCCCTCACCAGCCTCACCATGGCCACTTCTGCTCCACCCGTCAAGCTTCCATCATCCATCCACCTCCACCAGGCACATTCTCCACTTACTGTCCCTCAGCTCCACTTCCTTCACAGCACATATTGAACATCCACTGCTCAAATCCGGTGTTCCATCGTTCAACGCCGGTGTTCCACAGTTCAAACCTTATGTTCCACGGTTCAAACCTTGTGTTCCACGTTTCAAACATTGTGTTCCACAGTTCAAACCTTGTGTTCCACGGTTCAAACCTTGTGTTCCACGTTTCAAACCTTGTGTTCCATGGTTCCAACCTTGTGTTTTACGGTTCAAACCTTGTGTACCACAGTTCAAACCTTATGTTCCACGGTTCAAACCTTGTGTTCCACGATTCAAACCTTGTGTTCCACGGTTCCAACCTTGTTTTCTACGGTTCCAACCTTATATTCCATGGTTCAAGCCTTGTGTCCCACAGTTCCAACCTTGTGCTCCACAGTTCCAACCTTGTCTTCCACAGTTCCAACCTTGTCTTCCACAGTTCCAACCTTGTCTTCCACAGTTCCTCAGTTAGTTATGAAGGTGTTCAGCAACTTGTAACTGACCTCAGCTTAAATCCTTCCTCCATTTGTTTTACGACCTATCCATCACTCTGGTCGTTCCATCACTACTTCCTCCATCACTCTGGTCGTTCCATCACTACTTCCTCCATCACTCTGGTCGTTCCATCACTACTTCCTCCATCACTCTGGTCGTTCCATCACTACTTCCTCCATCACTCTGACCATCATATAGAATACAGAACACCACTCCCTCTTCTCTTAACCATCCTCCTTCACTATCTCCAACCAACGTTCTCCCTCACTATCTCCAACCAAGTCTCCCTCACTATCTCCAACCAACAGTCTCCCTCATTCTTCTCCAACATCCGCCTCACCCCTCCCCACTGCACCATTCTCTATGATAAGTGTGGGTAAACATCAACAGTGTGGTTGCCTGCATGTTGCCCCTCCCTAGTTCCTCCTTCAACTTTTCTTACACTTAAATTGCAAATAATTACACTACAGTCACCATTCATAACACTTCACATTCTTAAACTATACTTAAAAGCACTACTCTTACATTCCATGTTATTATACACTTAAAAACATTACAATTACCTTTCATACCCCTTTTTAACTCTTAAATTACAATTACAATTTATTACAATTTATTCTATTACACTTACACACTTAAATTACACTTGATAATACTAAACTTACATTTCGTAAGACTTTCACACTTAAATCATACTTAAAAACAATATGATTACCTTTCATATCACTCATACATTCAAATGTACTCAATTATAATACCAGTGAATCTCTCGTGACCTTTTCCTAATAACACTTACAGAGAACTGATTCTGTAAAAGTAATTAATTACTAGTAATTAATTACCTTCGGGGCAGAGTGAGTTATATCTATTTTCTTGCTACTGACAGAGGACGTAGGTGGCTCCAGTCCACGAGATGCAGGACACATGAGAGATGATGACACTCACTGTCTTGGTAATAGTTGAGGTTACGGTCATGACCTTACGTGGGTACAGTGCGAGGCGACGCCATCCAACACGCCAGCAGCCACCCACCATCATCCATCCCACCATCATCCATCTCCCTCATGATCAACTATCCTCATGACTAACTATCCTCATGACTAACTATTCTCACGACTAACTATCCTCATGACCAACTATCCTCATCACTTAGAAGTAACTATCCTCAACATTTATAACTAACAATCCTCACACCTTAAAACTATCCACAACCCTCATCTAGTAAGTATCCTCATCCCTCACCTCTAATTATCCTCACCATTTATATTCACTTATCCTCATCCTTTATCTCTATCGTCAATCCGTATCTATAACTGTCTTCACCCTTGAAGTCTCATCCTCGCCTCTTGTCTCTATCTTACTTCCTTATCTCTATCCTCACTGCCCTAATAACTACCTATCCTCACCCTCATACCTAACTATCCTCATCCATTATAATTAACCATCGTTACCCCTACTACCTAACCACAGTAAACCCCTTATCTCTAACTATCGTCACCTGTAATAATTCCCCTATCTCTCCTGAATCTCTCACTCCATATCTCTACCTCCATCTGTTATCTCCCAACGCCTTCACCCCTTACCTCTACCTCCTCCCGTTATCTCCCAACGCCCTTACCCGTTATCTCTTCCTCCTCCAGCTATCTCCCTCCGCCCTCACCCCTCACCTCTACCTCCTCCCGTTATCTCCCAACGCGCTTATCCCTTATCTCTGCCTCCTCCTGCTATCTCCCTCCGCCCTCACCCCTTACCTCTTCCTCCTCCCGCTATCTCCCAACGCTCTCACCCGTTATCTCTGCCTCCTCCCGTTATCTCCCTCCGCCCTCACCCCTTACCTCTTCCTCCTTACGTTATCTCCCTCCGCCCTCACCCCTTATCTCTCCCTGCGCCCTTCACCCCTGAGCCTGGTGGCCTGGGGGCGTGCCTCCCCCACTTGGCTCTGGTAAGCCTCGCCCTACTTCAGTAGAGGCCACTTCAGGACGTCCACTTATCTCCATCACTTACACTTATCTCTCACACCTCCACACTTATCATCTGGTTCACTTAACACCTCCTCTCTTTCCTGCTTCCACCTCTCTCTCACTCACTCCATTCATCACCTAGTTTTCTGATCATCTCCCTTCCTCTCTCGTAATCTCTCTTATTTCTTTCCCTCTCGAACTCTGGGGTAAAATTAACAACATTGCTAACACTTCTGATCTCCTTATTTTCATATATCTTATTATCTTATCTGAACGAGGTCATGTTCATATATCTTATCTGGACGAGGTCATGTTCACATATCTTATCTGAACGAGGTCATGTTCAGTTATCTTATCTGAACGAGGTCATGTTCAGTTATCTTATCTGAACGAGGTCATGTTCAGTTATCTTATCTGAACGAGGTCATGTTCAGTTATCTTATCTGAGCGGGGTCATCTTAGAGGCCATTTCGCTCCCTCAGCCGTCACAACAAACTTCCCGCCTCCTCATGCCTGTAGTTACGTCATGATAACTACATAACTATCCTGCTTACTGACGACCTAACTCCTCTCCTGCCACCACCACATGAATAACTTCATAACTACATTTGGTCGTTACTTCTCATCCGCTTGTTTCAGTTACAAAAGCTACGTACTGAAGACTATCATCATCCTAGATGAGAGAGAGAGAGAGAGAGAGAGAGAGAGAGAGAGAGAGAGAGAGAGAGAGAGAGAGAGAGAGAGAGAGAGCCCTCCTGGCAACATGGGTCAATATAATGTTGCTCTACGTGTCATAACTCGGACCCTCCACACAATAACATGAACTGGACACCCGCTTTACCATCAGGCAGCTCCCCTCCCTGGCTGGGGTGCAGGATAGCTCCTCTCCCTGGCTGGGGTGCAGGATACCTCCCCTCCCTGGCTGGGGTGCAGGATAGCTCCCCTCCCTGGCTGGGGTGCAGGATAGCTCCCCTCCCTGGCTGGGGTGCAGGATACCTCCCCTCCCTGGCTGGGGTGCAGGATAGCTCCCCTCCCTGGCTGGGGTGCAGGATAGCTCCCCTCCCTGGCTGGGGTGCAGGATAGCTCCCCTCCCTGGCTGGGGTGCAGGATAGCTCCCCTCCCTGGCTGGGGTGCAGGATAGCTCCCCTCCCTGGCTGGGGTGCAGGACATCTCCCCTCCCTGGCTGGGGTGCAGGACAGCTCCCCTCCCTGGCTGGGTGCAGGATAGCTCCCCTCCTGGCTGGTGCAGGATACCTCCCCTCCCTGGCTGGGTGAGATACCTCCCATCCCTGGCTGGGGTGCAGGATACCTCCCCCTCCCTGGCTGGGGGTGCAGGATACCTCCCCTCCCTGGCTGGGGTGCAGGACATCTCCCCTCCCTTGGCTGGGGTGCAGGATACCTCCCCCTCACTGGCTGGGGTTTGCAGGATACCTCCCCTCCCTGGCTGGGGTGCAGGACAGCTCCTCCTCCCTGGCTGGGGTGCAGGACTGCTCTCCTCCCTGGCGGGGGTGCAGGACAGCTCCCCTCCCTGGCTAGGGGTGCTGGATAGCTTCCCCTCCCTGGCTGGGGTGCAGGATACCTTCCCCTCCCTGGCTGGGTGCAGGACCGCTCTCCTCCCTGGCTGGTGTGTGCAGGAGACAGCTCTCCTCCCTGGCTGGGGTCGCAGGACAGCTCTCCTCCTGGCGGGGTGCAGGATTACCTCCCCTCCCCTGGCTGGTTGCAGGACAGCCTTCTCCTCCCTGGCTGGGGTGCAGGATACCTCCCCTCCCATGGCTGGGGTGCAGGACAGCTTCGTCCTCCCTGCTGGGAGGGTGCAGGACAGCTCTCCTCCCTGGCTGGGGTGCAGGACAGCTCCCCTCCCTGGCTGGGGTGACAGGACAGCTCTCCTCCCTGGCTGGGGTGCAGGACAGCTCTTCTCCCTGGCTGGGGTGCAGGATACCTCCCCTCCCCTGGCTGGGGTGCAGGACAGCTCCCCTCCCTGGCTGGGGTGCTAGGACAGCTCTCCTCCCTGGCTGGGGTGCAGGATACCTCCCCTCCCTGGCTGGGGTGCAGGACAGCTCCCCTCCCAGGCTGGGGTGCAGGACAGCTCTCCTCCCTGGCTGGGGTGCAGGATACCTCCCATCCCTGGCTGGGGTGCAGGACAGCTCTCCTCCCTGGCTGGGGTGCAGGACAGCTCTCCTCCCTGGCTGGGGTGCAGGACAGCTCTCCTCCCTGGCTGGGGTGCAGGACAGCTCCCCTCCCTGGCTGGGGTGCAGGACAGCTCTCCTCCCTGGCTGGGGTGCAGGATACCTCCCCTCCCTGGCTGGGGTGCAGGACAGCTCTCCTCCCTGGCTGGGGTGCAGGACAGCTCTCCTCCCTGGCTGGGGTGCAGGACAGCTCCCCTCCCTGGCTGGGGTGCAGGACAGCTCTCCTCCCTGGCTGGGGTGCAGGATACCTCCCCTCCCTGGCTGGGGTGCAGGACAGCTCTCCTCCCTGGCTGGGGTGCAGGACAGCTCTCCTCCCTGGCTGGGGTGCAGGATACCTCCCCTCCCTGGCTGGGGTGCAGGACAGCTCTCCTCCCTGGCTGGTTGTGCAGGACAGCTCTCCTCCCTGGCTGGGGTGCAGGACAGCTCCCCTCCCAGGCTGGGGTGCAGGACAGCTCTCCTCCCTGGCTGGGGTGCAGGATACCTCCCCTCCCTGGCTGGGGTGCAGGACAGCTCCCCTCCCAGGCTGGGGTGCAGGACAGCTCTCCTCCCTGGCTGGGGTGCAGGATACCTCCCCTCCCTGGCTGGGGTGCAGGATAGCTCCCCTCCCTGGCTGGAGTGCAGGACAGCTCCCCTCCCTGGCTGGGGTGCAGGATAGCTCCCCTCCCTGGCTGGGGTGCAGGATACCTCCCCTCCCTGGCTGGGGTGCAGGACAGCTCTCCTCCCTGGCTGGGGTGCAGGACAGCTCTCCTCCCTGGCTGGGGTGCAGGACAGCTCTCCTCCCTGGCTGGGGTGCAGGATACCTCCCCTCCCTGGCTGGGGTGCAGGATACCTCCCCTCCCAGGCTGGGGTGCAGGACAGCTCTCCTCCCTGGCTGGGGTGCAGGATACCTCCCCTCCCTGGCTGGGGTGCAGGACAGCTCTCCTCCCTGGCTGGGGTGCAGGATAGCTCCCCTCCCATGCTGGGGTGCAGGACAGCTCTCCTCCCTGGCTGGGGTGCAGGATACCTCCCCTCCCTGGCTGGGGTGCAGGACAGCTCCCCTCCCAGGCTGGGGTGCAGGACAGCTCTCCTCCCTGGCTGGGGTGCAGGATACCTCCCCTCCCTGGCTGGGGTGCAGGACAGCTCTCCTCCCTGGCTGGGGTGCAGGATAGCTCCCCTCCCAGGCTGGGGTGCAGGACAGCTCTCCTCCCTGGCTGGGGTGCAGGATACCTCCCCTCCCTGGCTGGGGTGCAGGATAGCTCCCCTCCCTGGCTGGGGTGCATGACAGCTCCCCTCCCTGGCTGGGGTGCAGGATAGCTCCCCTCCCTGGCTGGGGTGCAGGATAGCTCCCCTCCCTGGCTGGGGTGCAGGATACCTCCCCTCCCTGGCTGGGGTGCAGGACAGCTCTCCTCCCTGGCTGGGGTGCAGGATACCTCCCCTCCCTGGCTGGGGTGCAGGATAGCTCCCCTCCCTGGCTGGGGTGCAGGATAGCTCCCCTCCCTGGCTGGGGTGCAGGACAGCTCTCCTCCCTGGCTGGGGTGCAGGACAGCTCTCCTCCCTGGCTGGGGTGCAGGACAGCTCTCCTCCCTGGCTGGGGTGCAGGATAGCTCCCCTCCCTGGCTGGGGTGCAGGATAGCTCCCCTCCCTGGCTGGGGTGCATGACAGCTCCCCTCCCTGGCTGGGGTGCAGGATAGCTCCCCTCCCTGGCTGGGGTGCAGGATAGCTCCCCTCCCTGGCTGGGGTGCAGGATAGCTCCCCTCCCTGGCTGGGGTGCAGGACAGCTCCCCTCCCTGGCTGGGGTGCAGGATAGCTCCCCTCCCTGGCTGGGGTGCAGGACAGCTCCCCTCCCTGGCTGGGGTGCAGGACAGCTCCCCTCCCTGGCTGGGGTGCAGGACAGCTCCCCTCCCTGGCTGGGGTGCAGGATAGCTCCCCCAGCATGCACCACACCATCACACCTCACTCACAACAATACGAAAAGACTTTCTACACAACTCTTCCCCGTGAATCACAATTCCCACCTACAACCTCTACAACAGAGTACAAAATACATACCATTCAACCTCTCGCTCCCGGCCTACAGTTGACAGATATCCTCCCTCAGGCCCACGAAACAGGATATCAAAACCCTTCTCATCCTCCCCTGGTCGCCACCACCAGCCGGAGCTGCTGGTGTGCCCCAGCCTGACACCGTGGCGCGTCACTTCGAGCCTGCCTCCTGCAGGGACAGGATCGTCCCAGGCATGACAACGTCCCGTCCCACCGAACACGGGTCGTCCCTCATGACTGGGGACGAGGCCAGAGTCTTGTGTCGCTCATTATCTCTCTCTCTCTCTCTCTCTCTCTCTCTCTCTCTCTCTCTCTCTCTCTCTCTCTCTCACACACACACACACACACACACAGTGGCGAGTGATCCGTCCGTTCTCTCTCGGGAAGAGGAAGATGTGAACTCGTGAAATGGCTTCCTCCACGAAGGAAAAATATAATACAGAAGTTAATTTGCCACTTGGAGGAATGACATGGTGAGCGGGAGCATCCTTGGTCCACCTCCCACCCAACCTTCACTGTCTGGAGAAGTACTGGGGTGGGGTAATGGTAGGGTTGTATCCTCCCCAGCTGGAGAGAGAGAGAGAGAGAGAGAGAGAGAGAGAGAGAGAGAGAGAGAGAGAGAGAGAGAGAGAGAGAGAGAGAGAGAGAGAGAGAGAGAGGATATCTGAACCAGTAGTCAATAATGCCCACGTGCTCAGCTCGAGTGTCGGGGAATACTCTACACTGGAGACGAAGATGGTGAGGATCATGAGGTAAGGTGAGGGACAACTCATGACGGCAGCTCGGACGCCCGGCTGGGCCTCACGAGGCTTGACCTGGGTGACGGTGCTCGGGGAGGTCGTGAGGGGGACGAGACGTGGCGGGGAGGGGCACGAGAAATGATGGGGAGGGGGCCGAGACGTGGTGAGGAGGGGGACGAGACGTGGTGGGGAGGGGGCCGAGACGTGGTGGGGAGGGAGCCGAGACGTGGTGGGGAGGGGGACGAGACGTGGTGAGGAGGGGGACGAGACGTGGTGGGGAGGGGGCCGAGACGTGGTGGGGAGGGGGACGAGACGTGGGGAGCAGGGAGACGAGACGTCATGACATATACTCCTGCCCACGACCTCAGTGGGTTGACCACGAGCTCAGTGGGTTGACCACGAGCTCAGTGGGTTGACCACGAGCTCAGTGGGCTGACCAAGACCTTAGTGGGTTGACCACGAGCTCAGTGGGTTGACCACGAGCTCAGTGGGTTGACCACGAGCTCAGTGAGTTGACCACGAGCTCAGTGGGTTGACCAAGACCTTAGTGGGTTGACCACGAGCTCAGTGGGTTGACCACGAGCTCAGTGGGTTGACCAAGACCTTAGTGGGTTGACCACGAGCTCAGTGGGTTGACCACGAGCTCAGTGGGTTGACCACGAGCTCAGTGGGTTACCAGAGTCTGTTTCATCATGACCACTGTGGGTGGCTGCGTCTGGGACGACAACCCCACCACCAGCAGGTGGGTCGCTGCTGCTGCTGCTGTATCTGCCTCTTGAATTGTGACCTGATCACAACCTTTCAAGTTCTCGACCCAGATCGAAGACGTGGACAGTGAACAGTTCTTCGAGAGATGTGGTGGATAGAACAACCAGATGACAAAACACGAAATTAAGCAAGAAAATTGTTCAATAATAAAGATGTGAGGGGAAAATGTTGTCACTGTGTAAGAGTGTTGGATGAATGGAAGAGAATGACTGAGGACGTGGTTCATGCAGACAACGGACAGAAATCTATGAGGTTGTGTGACAGTATACAATGTGAAAGAGACCTAAGACTGCCTAACCTGTACAGTACGTGTCTGGAGGGTCAAGCTGGGTCAGAATGTGTCTGAGAGGTCAAGCTGGTCGAACACGTTTCGCATGAAGCTGGGTCAACGCGTCTTTAAGGACAATTAAGGTCAACACTATTCTGAAGGGTCATGCAAGGTCAACAAGTACAGAATGGCTCAAGCAGGATCAATATATGTAAGGGGACAACGCGGGGTCCACTATGTATTACCGAGGTCATAATGGGTCAACATATATATAAAGGACGATGCGAGGTCAATACGGGAAAGTGAGGTCATACAAGAGGGGTTAGGGGAAGGCACCACATAGAGGAGTGATCACCTAGGAGTCAACCTAGGTCAGAGGGGTCATGCAAGGTCAACATGCAGCTGACGGGATCAGGCAAGGTCAACATGCAGCTGACGGGTTCAGGCAAGGCTAACGCGGGGTCATGGAAGGCCACACACAAGAAAAAAAAATCATGAAAATAGCAAAGATCAAAGACGATCATATCTATGTGTGAGCCGGAGAGTCAAGTGGGCGAGGCCTGGCTGTGTGTGTGTGTGTGTGTGTGTGTGTGTGTGTGTGAGAGAGAGAGAGAGAGAGAGAGAGAGAGAGAGAGAGAGAGAGAGAGAGAGAGAGAGAGAGAGAGAGAGAGAGAGAGAGAGTATATCCCCTTCCGCCACCACTCTACTGGGTCGAATTAATCCCCTGGCCAGGCTGTGTGTTCCCAAGCGGCCTCACTAACCAAGTAAGTGGAGGGCTTACCCGGCCTCCCCCTGTCTCACCCGGCCTCCACTGTCTTACCCGGCCTCCCCCTGTCTCACCCGGCCTCCACTGTCTTACCCGGCCTCCCCCTGCCTTACCCGGCCACCACTGTCTTACCCGGCCTTACCCGGCCTCCACTGTCTTACCCGGCCTCCCCCTGCCTTACCCGGCCTCCACTGTCTTACCCGGCCTCCCCCTGTCTCACCCGGCCTCCACTGTCTTACCCGGCCTCCCCCTGCCTTACCCGACCTCCACTATGGACAAATCCTAACCATCCCCCTTCCCTTCCCCAGCCTCCACTGTGAAAAAAGGCTCTTCCCCCACCTTCCACTGTGGTCAGAAGCAACTTCTTCAGCCTCCACCGAGTACAGCTCATAACCCCCGGGCATCCACTGTGGGAGTGCTAGTGGTGGGGTAGGACTGATGGCCAACCCACCCTCAGCACGGCTTCGAGGCCACGAGGGAGGAACCATGTGCAGACGTTCAGGTCAACACACATGTTAAGACATCAAGCTGGATAATGTTCAACTTGTAAAATTTCTACTCTTAAAGGAACGACCATCGGAACGTCTACCTGTTAACGGCACAACCATTAGAACGTCTACCTGTTAACGGCACAACCACTGGGGGAGGGACGTTGTGTGAGGAACAGACGTCATGACGCGGAGCTCCTGGGGGAACACAGGCTGGGCTGGGGAGCTTCCTGGGGTAAGAGTGCTCAGTCAGGTGCTCAGTCACCTACCACCACCACTACCAACATGACCACTACCATAACAACGACGCCACCACCACCACAACGATCACAACACCACTACCACACTGTACTGTAAAGAGCGCCAAATTAGCACCCATACAGTACCGGCTCTCCGTGTTCAACCCTGCCCTCCTCCCTGCCTCTCTCCCTGCCTGTCCTTCCTCACCCGCACACGACACTGACCCGTCCTCCCCTCACAGGCACGACACGGCTGACGCAGACCACACCTGACCCCACCTCCCACACCACCTACCCCACCAACCACGACCACTGGACCCCACCAACACCACCACCACCACCAACCACGACCACTGGACCCCACCAACACCACAACAACACCATCACTCCACCAACCACAACCACTGGACTCCACCACCACCACAACACAGGAGCATGAGGGAAGGTAAAAGTCAAATCCTGTGGAGGCAACATGGCGGCTGGTGTTCAGTGTGGGCCAGGGACGTAGGGCAAGAATGATGACGTGACCCACACACTACAGCTGGCTCACTACCACAGCTGGTGGTGGCCACGTGTGGCGCAGACGTGTAGGACGAGTGTTGGAGACATGTGGCATGTGTGCTGGAGAGAAGTGCAAGGTGTGTTGCAGACGTGTGGCAGGTGTGATGGAGACGTGTGGCAGGTGTGATGGAGACGTGTGGCAGGTGTGATGGAGACGTGTGGCAGGTGTGTTGGAGAAGTGTGCAAGGTGTGTTGGAGACGTGTGGCAGGTGTGTTGGAAACGTGTGGGAGGTCTGCTGCTGACGTGTAGGAGGTGTGTTGGAGATCTGTGGGAAGTGTGTTGGAGACGTGCAGGAGGTATTCAGCACACTGCACCGGTGGGAGTGTTGGAGATGTGTTGGATATAATCAACAACCAGGTTATTACTACAATTTCTCATTTAATGTTAAAGATTAACAACAATAATAACATTAAATGTTAAAGATTGATAACAATAATAAAATATCAAATTTCAAAGATCAATAACAATAATGAAATATTAAATGCTAAAGATTAACAACAATAATAAAATATCAAATGTTAAAGATTGACAACAATAATAAAATATTAAACGTTACAGAAAAGAAAAAAAACTATAACAAATAAAATTCCACAAAACTCGACATGTTCCAATACGATTTTGGAGGAAACTCAGATTATCCGGGAGGACGTTAAGATGTCTTAAAAAAAATAATATAAAATTTCTTGAAGTATTTTGCTGAAAGTTGAGAGAAAAAAAACTAATAAGAAGCTCAGGAAAAATCCGTGACGAAGTGCGAAGACGATAGACGGAAGGTAAAATGTTTGCGGAACTTGAGAGAAGAGATGAGAGGCAAGACGGGGGGCCATCTGGACCGTCTGTGACCGCCTGGGACAATCAGTCAGTGACCGCCTGGGACAATCAGTCAGTGACCGCCTGGGACAGTCAGTCAGTGACCGTCTGGGACAGTCAGTCAGTGACCGCCTGGGACAATCAGTCAGTGACCGCCTGGGACAGTCAGTCAGTGACCGCCTGGGACAATCAGTCAGTGACCACCTGGGACAGTCAGTCAGTGACCACCTGGGACAGTCAGTCAGTGACCGCCTGGGACAGTCAGTCAGTGACCGCCTGGGACAGTCAGTCAGTGACCGCCTGGGACAGTCAGTCAGTGACCACCTGGGACAGTCAGTCAGTGACCACCTGGGACAGTCAGTCAGTGACCACCTGGGACAGTCAGTCAGTGACCGCCTGGGACAGTCAGTCAGTGACCGCCTGGGACAGTCAGTCAGTGACCGCCTGGGACAGTCAGTCAGTGACCACCTGGGACAGTCAGTCAGTGACCGTCTGGGACAGTCAGTCAGTGACCGCCTGGGACAATCAGTCAGTGACCAAGGTAAAGGGTTTTCATAAAGAAGTGGAGACAGAAACACTCTGTGGGAGTTACCTGACGTCACAATAAGACCAGGTCAGTGTTGTGAGGACCCACGTCTACACCAGGTCAGTGTTGTGAGGACCCACGTCTACACCAGGCCAGTGTTGTGAGGACCCACATCTACACCAGGTCAGTGTTGTGAGGACCCACGTCTACACCAGGTCAGTGTTGTGAGGACCCACGTCTACACCAGGCCAGTGTTGTGAGGACCCACGTCTACACCAGGCCAGTGTTGTGAGGACCCACGTCTACACCAGGCCAGTGTTGTGAGGACCCACGTCTA
Source organism: Panulirus ornatus (assembly GCF_036320965.1). Classification (NCBI taxonomy): domain Eukaryota; kingdom Metazoa; phylum Arthropoda; class Malacostraca; order Decapoda; family Palinuridae; genus Panulirus; species Panulirus ornatus. Next base: position 28,452,961 of record NC_092232.1, on the reverse strand, counting down.
CACCAGGTCAGTGTTGTGAGGACCCACGTCTACACCAGGTCAGTGTTGTGAGGACCCACGTCTACACCAGGTCAGTGTTGTGAGGACCCACGTCTACACCAGGCCAGTGTTGTGAGGACCCACGTCTACACCAGGTCAGTGTTGTGAGGACCCACGTCTACACCAGGCCAGTGTTGTGAGGACCCACATCTACACCAGGCCAGTGTTGTGAGGACCCACGTCTACACCAGGCCAGTGTTGTGAGGACCCACGTCTACACCAGGCCAGTGTTGTGAGGACCCACATCTACACCAGGCCAGTGTTGTGAGGACCCATGTCTACACCAGGTCAGTGTTGTGAGGACCCACGTCTACACCAGGTCAGTGTTGTGAGGACCCACGTCTACACCAGGCCAGTGTTGTGAGGACCCACGTCTACACCAGGTCAGTGTTGTGAGGACCCACGTCTACACCAGGCCAGTGTTGTGAGGACCCACGTCTACACCAGGTCAGTGTTGTGAGGACCCACATCTACACCAGGCCAGCGTTGTGAGGACCCACATCTACACCAGGCCAGTGTTGTGAGGACCCACGTCTACACCAGGTCAGTGTTGTGAGGACCCACGTCTACACCAGGCCAGTGTTGTGAGGACCCACGTCTACACCAGGCCAGTGTTGTGAGGACCCACGTCTACACCAGGTCAGTGTTGTGAGGACCCACGTCTACACCAGGTCAGTGTTGTGAGGACCCAGGTCTACACCAGGTCAGTGTTGTGAGGCCCCACGTCTACACCAGGTCAGTGTTGTGAGGACCCACGTCTACACCAGGTCAGTGTTGTGAGGACCCACGTCTACACCAGGTCAGTGTTGTGAGGACCCACGTCTACACCAGGCCAGTGTTGTGAGGACCCACGTCTACACCAGGTCAGTGTTGTGAGGACCCACGTCTACACCAGGCCAGTGTTGTGGGGACCCACGTCTACACCAGGTCAGTGTTGTGAGGACCCACGTCTACACCAGGCCAGTGTTGTGAGGTCTGGCGTCTACACCAGGTCAGTGTTGTGAGGTCCCACGTCTACACCAGGTCAGTGTTGTGAGGACCCACGTCTACACCAGGTCAGAGTTGTGAGGGCCCACGTCTACACCAGGCCAGTGTTGTGAGGACCCACATCTACACCAGGCCAGTGTTGTGAGGACCCACGTCTACACCAGGACAGCGTTGTGAGGACCCACGTCTACACCAGGCCAGTGTTGTGAGGACCCACGTCTACACCAGGCCAGTGTTGTGAGGACCCACGTCTACACCAGGCCAGTGTTGTGAGGTCCCACGTCTACACCAGGCCAGTGTTGTGAGGGAGGACTGGCGTCTATAAGCAGCGTAAATCACTGACGTCACACACTCCCTACAGTCTATATACATATACGTAAGACAGAGAGAGAGTGAGCCGCACCGGCATCAATGCAGTGGGGAGGCGTGCGGGACGCGACTCCCACTTCATCAACCCGACACTGAAGCCATCAACTAATGGGGGGGTTGCTGGCTGGCCGGCCTGGGGGAGGGGGGAGGGGTTCGGGGGGTTATATATATTTAGAACTGCCGCTGGTGGCGCTGCTGTTGTTAATGGAGGCACGCATTGTCATCCCAGACGGTATGATGAACACCGTGTTCATCAAACACTAAGTGAAGATCGTGTTCGTCAGCACACACACACACACACACACACACACACACACACACCTTACAGTACATGATGATGTACCTTACGAAAAAAGAAGTCATGAGGAGGGTTGGTTACAATTCATGAGGTTGAAGAACACGAACGATGGAGGGGTTACATGGATGGGGAGTGAGGAGGCAACACGCATGACATGTTTGTGGAATGGATGGAAGACGGAGGCGTGATGGTGGTGGGACGGGGGGGGGGGGGGGGCAGGCCGGGAGACCCCCCCCTCATGTACGAAGTGTTTGGTAAGGAAAGAAAATGGATTGAGTGAGACTTTCCCAGAAACACTGAGGATGGCAACAGATGCGATGAAGCACATGACCTTAGTTTCAGTATGGCTAAAGGTCAAGGTCAGGTCACAGACGGAACGCATCATCTCATTCCGGAGGTCAGACAGTCTCTAACTAACTCTTCCACGACGATGCTTTCATAGAATTATTCTAAATACTCTAGAATATTGAGCAGGACTGTATACCACTCCCACGCAAGATGGCTTGACCTTTGACCTGACCCTTCGTAATCACATGAGAGGTAGGGTCATCATACCTAAGGATCGTAGCACCATCGCATCCAAGGGCTAGAGATATTCATGGCTTCCACTTCTCTGGTTAATGGTGAGGTGTGAGGCTGCTTGGAGGTGTGGGTGTGTGTGTGTGTGGTGCCGGCGCTGGCCAGGGAATGCGGAGCCTTGGCTATGCTGGTGGCAACCCCAAAACCTGGCCTGCCATCACTGGCGGTGTGCTGGTGGGTGTTGGCCGAGGATGCACACACACACAGGAGGAGGAGGAGGAGGAGGAAGAGGAGGAGGAGGAGTGAATGGTCGATTGAGCTACGACGAGGCACGGACACCTCAGCAGCCACCAGGACTACTGAAATACGCGGAACTGGTGAATGCGAGGCACATGACTGACTGTTGTGTAACGAGAGAGAGAGAGAGAGGGAGAGAGAGAGAGAGAGAGAGAGAGAGAGAGAGAGAGAGAGAGAGAGAGAGAGAGAGAGAGAGAGAGAGAGAGAGTTGCTCATCCATCACCATGGACAGCACAAGAGGCACAACCATCCAGCAGCAGGACCGGGTGGGCGCCCTGGCTGTGAGGACGCCACCTAGAACAGGTGCAGTGCTCGAGGCGTCTGCCGGGTATCAGTTTAATAAACGACCCAAACACTGGGAAGTCAGGCCCAGCGCGTCTCCACACTTTCGTAATTAGTTCGTAAATGATCGTCCGCATACGAAAGCCAAGCGGGGTGACCTCCTGATTATAAAACATGGGATACAAACACAGAAAAGAAGTAATTACGAGAGAATCTTGCTTCAATGAAGCACACAGATGAGGGCTATCATGACACGCGGGACTGTGTAAGCGACGCACGAAGATACAGGAATCTGAGTTACGTGGCGGACACTGCACATACAGGGGGCTAGGGAAGGGCAGAGTTATGTTAATACCTGCAGCGGTGTGGGTGTATAGACGTGGGGGAACGTGAGAACCTCCACATGTTAGGGTCAGGTTATGCCTCGAGGGAGGGAGGGGGAAGCATGCAGTGGACCGGGTGCAATATTGTGTTCCAGGAAGAAGACCAGCAATTCCAGATATTCCTCCTCTGCTCTGACCACAACCGACCTGACATGGGACATGCAGCTGGGCAGAGGAATGCCATATTCTTCAAATATTCACAACATTTCGGGAAGTGTGTTGTAGGGATGACCCGAGGTTGTGGAGGCAGCATCACAGGTATGAACGGTGGTTTTGCACCATCGTTATACTCCAGGTCTTCTGTGTCTCTTCCACATAACAAATTCAAGTCGACGTAAAACGGGTCAGGAAGTGCACGTAGGTCTGAAGTAACTCCTGCGTTCATGCTTCCATTCAATACTGCCAGAGGATGGAGCAGTCTGTGCCACCAGGAGGGCAAGCAAGGTGCTCTACACTGCCTGGCCTCGAGCGCTGCTGGTGGTGGTGGTGGGAATGCCTTTGGTGACGTCCTCTACCCGTTAACAACCCAGGATGAAGAACAACAAGAGGCACCCAGCCTTAGCTTACATCATGGTCAGGGAACCTGGCTCAGAGAGGGGCTTCCACCACCGCTCCCCTCAGCACGGATGAGCCCGACCCACCTCAGTTCACGGGGATTTATCTTTACCTCGAGCTGAGGACCACCGAGCCTGAGCGTCCCCGACAACTGTGCAGTAATGTTGTTAACTCCGGAGGGGCGTGTTCCCCGGGCAACTTGTGTCTCCTCTGTGACTCTCCGGCAAAGAAAAGTTAAGCTGCCAACACGAAAGCCGAATCTCAGGCGAGGGTGGAGGGCAGCAAGGAATACATCACCCACACGTCAGATTCTACAGCTTACCAGTAAACCAACTGAAACGTTGACGGGTAACAGACAGACAGACAGACAGAGACAGAGACAAGACAGGGTGACACACAACCCAGACTCCCTCCGTATCAAAGGGCTCAGGAAGTCTGCGTCCACGGCAGGAACTGCGGCGACAAAAGTAAAAGGAAAAAAAAAAAGTTATGATGCAGAGGACAAGAGCAAGATGTGGGGAGGATTTAATGAAAGGCGAGGAACTGCTCTGTCTCCGGGACTCTCTGATGTGCCAGCGGGTTACAGGCAGCTTAAGCTGGGTCATTACTGCTGTGGTGGGGGAGTGGGGGGAAGGATGGAGAGGGGAGCAGTCATAGAGACGGAGGAAGCTGAAGAAATGAAGGAAAGTGTACTAGGAAGTTACTGAGGATACGGTTACGTTCTTGTGTAGAAAGTTATATGAGACTTAGGACTCGGGTTACGAGTGAGGCATGTGCAGCAGACGCGACCACCTCCAGGATGTGGCGGAGGCTGACAGCGAGCACACAGGCAGGAGGAATGGCCAGGTGGACCGCCAGCAATAGGGAAGGAGCAGCGTTAACCACAGGAGAAGAGTCCTGCTCGAGGTCAGGCCTTAAATGAAATATGAAATGGTCTGAAGAGACAGAGGAGTAAGGAGAGACAAATAAATACTAATGTAAGAGCTTGAAGCAAGTGGAAAACCTTCCTTTTTAAAAGACTGACAATCCGTAGCTGTTTGACAAGGCGTGAGAAGATAAAAGAGTTCCAAAGTTGAGCAGTGAAGGAAAAGAAGCAGATATAACAACGATCCACCCTCGAGCCGTCAACGGCCACACAATAACCACGAGACGCAGTGGCTTACCCAGTATTAAATGGGTTTAAGTGGATCAGCCGATGGCGGGAGCACTAAAGCAGCGGGTTCTCGTGAGAGCTGTGAGAAAACAGAGTGAGGAAGGAGAGGATAAAGAAAGGAACTATGAGATCAGACCCTGATACCGCACTCCGTCAAAGCCTTCGACAGACCTGGGCTACACCTGGAGGAGTTAATGGTGGGGTCTTCTACCCCAGCAGGCAGGGGTGGGCCCAGGCCACTGAGTCCTTCGTCGACCATGCTGTTGGTAGCCGCAGCTTGCACGCCCACGTTACGTACATAGTGATGGCGATATATGACAACCACTTCGACATTTATTTCTCAAACACATATGACAAACAGTATCGTTGGGTCAGCAGGTTGCTGCTCGTTATCTGGCTTAATTAGATAGTGATGGTCGGCCGATCAAGGCAGCTGAACTTATGTACAACACAGAAGTCTGTGACGAGTCATGTTACTCAGTCACACACGAGTAACGCGGCTGTGCTCGGTAACGAGGCAGCATAATCTGTCACGTGAGTGCATAATTTTGGAATTAACTTTTAATCATTTCCAACTTGGGTAACTTTTCCTTTGACTAAAGTCTATTTTCAAAGAAAACAGACTTCTATCTTGGTATTCTTTCGTTCTAACATTTGGTCAGTTGCTGTTGGTGGCCAGGTGGTAGGAGTGAAGATGGTTCTCATGTTGGTACACACACCACCTTCCATCACATCAAATATAACAAAAAGGATCACAGATCTCACCCTAAAATCTAGTCTTACTGCCGTTAAGATGCGAAAGTAATACATATCACAATAATTAAACTCAATACTGAGCAAGCAACTGGAGCAAAAGACGAAGCATATGTTCTTCGTTAGTGACCCCCCCTGTAACGTTCGTACGAGTGACGGGGCAACCAGCCAGCCAACAACAAGCCAGTCAGCCAACAATCAGCCAGTCAGCCAACAACCAGCAGTCAGCCAACAACCAGCAGTCAGCCAACAACCAGCAGTCAGCCAGCCAGACAACAATCAGCCAGTCAGCCAACAACCAGCAGTCAGCCAACAACCAGCAGTCAGCCAACAACCAGCACTCAGCCAACAACCAGCAGTCAGCCAGTCAGCCAACAACCAGCAGTCAGCCAGTCAGCCAACAACCAGCACTCGGCCAGCCAGCCAATCACTAACCATCCAGTCAGCCAATATCAGACTTGGGTGTTGTCTGGGGGTTCACCCCCACTTAATGGTTACATCCCGTGTAACCAGCAATCCGTTCATTAAAAGCATTCTTAACCACAAACACACACACACACACACACACACACACACACACACACACACACACACACAAAACAGCGGTTTATGGCCCTTACAATCAACTAATCGCAAAGGTCATAGTCAGTGACCTTAACATTACGTAAGGTCATAATCAGTGACCTTAACACTTAACAAAGTCATTAAGCGACCACAACATTATCAAAAGGTTATAATCTTTATTTCCTCTGAGTTTTATTCTCTTTATTTATCGTCATCATACTCCAGGACAACTCAGAGTTATGACTGGCGGGACGCGTAATGCCGAGTTATGATTGGTGGACGCGTACTGCCCAGTTATGATTGGTGCACGTGCAATGCCGAGTTATGATTGTGGACGTGTACTGCCCAGTTATAATTGGTGACGCGCAGTGCCGAATGCCTGGTGGATGAGCAGTTCCCAGTTATGACTAGCGGGCGCGTAATACCCAGTTATACACAACAGAGAAGTAATGAAGTTATTACTGGTGACAGAGAGAAGTAATGCAGTTATTATTGGTCACAGAGAAGTAAGGTTGAGGTGAGTTATGACGGGAGGAAGCAGGACGGGCAGTTGTGAGTAGCGTGGTGGCGGCGGACAAGCCTAAGCCAAACTCGCCTCTCATTTTAAACTTGAGATATCACAACATGGCAGGCATTCTCCACATACCTTCGTTCAATGCATCTCCCACCTTCGCTCATCTCGTCTCGCAATATCACAAGTATAATCACCCCTGACGTCACTAAATCAAATCATACCACATTATATAAGACTTTTAATGAAAATACATATACGAAGACCCTGAAAATATGAGTGTGATCTGCCCTCACCAGCAAGCGTCTGACCATCGGCCGGGCGATGAAACATGAAGAAAACGGTAAGGAGTGTGAGGACCGTTAGGTGGGTCTGGCCACGCGGGCTCGTTACTCCCCCTGCCGACCGACGGAAAATTGTGATTAGGGAAGTGTTGCCTGCTGCTACCACCCCCCCCCCCCCCCCCCCCGGGGGGGGCACACAGGTGGCACTCAGCTGGCCTGACACTTGACAGATGGCGCCAGTTATGACGGTAAGGCGAGCAATCTAAACTGCTTAGGAAACTGTACGTACAGACAGACATCGAAGCATAGACAGACCGTTATAAACAAAGATCAAGATACGAATCAAAGGCATCCAGAAATATAAGTACTATAACAAAACTGAAAGTAAACACGAGCAGGAGGCAGCGTCACCACCGCCAGGGGCCTCACTCCTCCCCCGCATGATCGCCTCCCGTCACCCGCGTCAGCCACTCACTCACGATGGACAACAATATACTCTTGCGACCACTGAAGATCCTCCTCACACCAGTCCCGGAGACCTTAGGTCACGGGTGACCTGGACCTTAGGTCACGGGTGACCTGGACCTTAGGTCACGGGTGACCAGGACCTTAGGTCACGGGTGACCTGGACCTTAGGTCACGGGTGACCTGGACCTTAGGTCACGGGTGACCTGGACCTTAGGTAACGGGTGACCAGGACCTTAGGTCACGGGTGGCCTGGACCTTAGGTCACGGGTGGCCAGGATCTTAGGTCACGGGTGGCCTGGACCTTAGGTCACGGGTGGCCTGGACCTTAGGTCACGGCTCGACAGACCCCCCTGATCCACAGCCCCGCCGCACAACACTGGCTTCAGATGAGGGTGGAGGAAACCCCGTGGATGGGGCAGTGGTAGACAGGTGAGGATCAGTCGACTCCAGGAGACGGGAGGCTAGGAGACAGACAGGTACGGGTCAGCAGGAGCCATGGGTAGCGCTCCACTACACAGGAGAACAACAGCGCCCGCTGACAGAACACCTGATGACAAAAGTTGGTGTTGAGTGACACTATCTTGCCGTCAGTGTTCCCACGCCTGGCAGGCTGCTGGTGGCACAGGAGGACCCAGACCCCCACAACACACGCTCCAACTGAAGCAATGTGTGTGTGTGTGTGTGTGTGTGTGTGTGTGTGTGTGTATCTTCAAGACAAGGACGAGGGATCTCATGAGGCAAGAGGTGATGGTGGCGAGGCCGGTCCATCACTTTCCTCCCGTAGTGATGCGGGAGGAGAACCAGGCAGGCCAGTACAGACGACGGGAAGCCCAAGTGTCGTGGGGGCGGGTGGAGGTGATGACCAGCTGACATCCTTCCTCCAGCTTCATGTGTTAACCAAAGTCACTTCACTTTCGTGAAGTTTGGTGGCCTGAACAACCTCGAGGACGACCTGCTGATGGTGTGTTGAAGGATCTGAGGAACACGTGAGGACTACCTGGGGAAGACCCTGGTAAGTACCTGGGGAAGACCCTGGTAAGTACCTGGGGAAGACCCTGGTAAGTACCTGGGGAAGACCTGGTAAGTACCTGGGGAAGACCCTGGTAAGTACCTGGGGAAGACCCTGGTAAGTACCTGGGGAAGACCTGCTAAGTACCTGGGGAAGACCTGGTAAGTACCTGGGGAAGACCTGGGGAAGACTCACCAGGAGGGTGAGACGGCAGAGAGGGGGACGGGACGTGAGGGTGAAGAGAATGTGACGTGTACTATCATTGTGCTGGTCTGGTTGACTGTGACGTGGCGAGCGTCGGTCCAGTTCTGGTGGCTGGTCTGTAGGGCCGATGGTGACGGGAGAGCTAATGTTAGCGCCACTACCATCAGCGGAGCCGTCAACGCACTTCCATCTAGCAGGTCACGTCCATCCGGGGATCATATATATAGGGGCGTCGACGAACACATGGATTCCTCGTTCGTGGTGTCCGGGACGCGACAGGTGAGGCAGTGAGGGTGGAGACGTGCCTTCGGAAGAGCATAGCCCGTCGACGCTCACTGAGGAAACGGATCCTTTGAATCTAATCAGACAGTGAGGCGCCACTGCTTCATGTGATGAGTCTGGGGGTACACACGTCGCCAGACACGCAGGGCCGAGGTCCAGCCTCACGCGACGTCCTAGGTGCACTTACAATTCATCTTGGTAAACAAGAAGCCGTTTTCGGCGAGAGTTACGAGAGACATTACTCCCTGCCCTGGCGTCCTACCTGACCAACAGGTGCTCGAGGGTTCCAGTTTGATTTACAACACCTGCCGCACTCTCCAACCAAGGCCTCTCTCTCTCTCTCTCTCTCTCTCTCTCTCTCTCTCTCTCTCTCTCTCTCTCTCTCTCTCTCCACTACTACCACTTACCCCCCATCACGTCAGCGTGGCCAGGGGATCCAGTGACTGTGGTTGCAGCAGCCTTCCTCACCATCACCACCACATTTCTGTCCAGGATATCGTCAGAACAGCTTCGGAGCCCTGCTCCCCCCCAACACCCACCCCCAGACCACTTGTTATTCATATCATTCATCACAAGTCATTAAAATCTCATCATCAAGTATGCCTGAATATTCAATGAGCAAGAGGCTAAAACGTTCAATTCCCCCAGCACTCCTACGCTAAACGTAATTACCAGCTTCGAACAAAAATAATACTCAAAGAAAACGGTGCTCTTCTGGCCCCTCCCTGCCCCCCACAACCCCCTAACCACCCCTCCCCGAGGGGCACAAAGACACGCATGGTTTACCGAATATGATCATAATTTCCCCTACAATACCATGACAATAGCAACAAATGAGGTAATGAAGTGAACAAAGACACGACGAAGAATAATATAAATATATATACATCGGCATTCCCAAATGACATACACACACACACACACACACACACACACACATTATACACACACATTATACCAGTACTGTACTTCAGTGAAGGCACCTCACTCACACTTTTCCTCGCCGTCTGGATCATCAAAACCCCATTAGCAGTACAGGAGTTTCCAATGAGGTGGCGGGAAATCATGGCAAGGTTATCAGCATAATTAAACTGATAATCTTTACCCCCTTGATAATAATAACTTGGGGGGTAATTAGCGGTCAGAGTGGCAGACCCTAACAGTCTGATGGATCAGGCTTGCATGAAGTACCTTCCTAGAAAAAACAGCTTAATGAGCCACTGGTCGCCAGACCTGGTAGAGCCAGCCCGTACAACCGGGCGGTCTGGCTGCACGGGGAGGTAAGGCCACACCGCCCACGGTCATCCCTCAGCCACAGACTGGCTGGCTGGCCACGATGTCTTCTCGTGTGTGGTCAGGGTCGTACCGTGGTCGTGCCCAAGGGTCGTACCGTCGTCGTGCCTAAGGTCGTACCGTTGTCGAGACCGTTGTCGAGCCTAAGGGTCGTACTGTCGTGCCCAAGGGTGGTACCTTAGTCGTGCCCAAGGGTCGTACCGTCGTTGTGCCCAAGGGTCGTGCCCAAGGGTTGTACCGTCGTCGTGCCCAAGGGTCGTACTGTCACGGTAAAGTCGTATCTTCGTGCTTGAGGGTAGTGCAGTCGTGCTCAAAGGTCGTGCTACTCCCTCGCCGTCGATAGGTCCCACAACGACCTGAAGGGGTCGTCCCTCACCCAGGTGGTGCTGTGAGCTGATGAACACACCAACCACACCCCTTGTACTGACTCATACACCACTCATTACGTCTTCGAACTGACGCATCTAATCTACTCTACCATGAGCGAACCTCTACCCCTCTCTCTCTCTCTCTCTCTCTCTCTCTCTCTCTCTCTCTCTCTCTATCTCTCTCTCTATCTATCTATCTATCTATCTACCTATCTATCTATCTCAAGATGGTCGATGCCAACCATGGCTCTAGGCAAGGACGGAGATCTGTCTGTCCCCAGCGAGACCCCGAGACCTGGACACGTCAGGTCATCCCCAGCATGACCTGGTATGAGAATAACCACATCATGCTTTGTGTACACTAATTCCTGTTTACGCGAGTCACAGTGAAAACAAAAACAAAATGTTTTTGAAACGAGTTCTATTGTCTGCCAGCCTCCCCCCCCCCCCATCTCCTCCCAGCATCCATTGCCTCACCCCTCCCCATTTTCCTTCACGATGATCGTCCACGCTCCCCATTTTCCTCCAGCTTCGCCATGCACGTCCCCCCCCCCCACCACCACATCATGCTCTGTACCTACAACTACAACCACTGCCGCTGCTGCCGCTGCTATTTCCTCCCCTCGCCCACTCCGGCGTTCCCCCCCCCCCTCCCCCCTCCAGCGCGCTTCACGCAGAGAAAAATGGACGAGCAGCAGCGAGGCTGGAGGGAATTTATTTCGTGGGTGACACACTAGAGGCCGGGGTGCTGCTGCTGCTGCTGCTGGCTTTTTATTATCACACGGTGGGCGGGCGGGCGGGCGGTGTTCACCCCCTCCCCCACCACACACACACACACACACACACACACACACAGGGTGGGCGGTAGGGTGCGCTGTGCGCCGCCCACATGTGGCGGGAGGAGAGGACGGGTGACTGATGGGTGGCCATCTTACACCCACTGAGTGGGTGGGTTGGGGCGGGGGGAAGGTAGAGGTAGGCACCTCACCCGTTCGATAGGTTGGTGGAGCATGGGCAGGGTGTACGGCGGGTGGGCTGGTGGGCACATGGGCTAGCAGGGTGGGGTAGATGGGGGGGCAGGATGGGTACGTGGGCTGGTGGGCACATGGGCTAGCAGGGTGGGGTAGATGGGTAGGCAGGCTGGGTAGGTGGGCTGGTGGGTAGATGGGTGGGCAGGCTGGGTAGGTGGGCTGGTGGGTAGATGGGTTGCCAGGGTGGGTAGATGGGTGGGTAGGCTGGGTAGGTGGGCTGGTGAGTAGATGGGTTGCCAGGGTGGGTAGATGGGTGGGCAGGCTGGGTAGGTGGGCTGGTGGGTAGATGTCATATGTAGTTCCGTCTCAAGCTGCCAATCGCCTTGTTACCCACCTCTCGTGTTCCTGACCGTGACGTCACACCCGCCGGCTAGGGGCACAACCCCTTACCTTCAACTTTAACTTATGATCAACTTTCCAATTGTAAGTTTCTTTTCATTCTTCTAAAAAAACTTTCTAATAACTTTCTTATTTTTCATATCTCGACGTCAAAAACCTTCCCTTATTTCATCGTTCGTATTTACCCACTTATTTCAAATTACCAAAATTTCAATTTTTTTTTTACTTTCGAAACTTTCCACGTAATCGTCGTATTAATTGTTCCCTTCTACCTCCTCCTCCTCCTCCTCCTCTTCTTCTTCTTCTTCTTCTTCTTCTTCTTCTTCTTCCTCCTCCTCTTCTTTTCTTCATCTTCTTCCTCTTCTTCTTCTTTTCTTCTTCTTCTTCTTCTTCTTCTTCTTCTTCTTCTTCTTCTTCTTCTTCTAGGTTTCTTTATCATCTCTTATCTTTCATCTTAATGAAAATCTTTATCCATTTCTGTCTTCATTTTCTAATCTTCTTGGTCTGCTAATCTTCTCTCCCTTATCATCTCCGGTTAATATTCTTGCCTTTATTTTGTCCTGCTAATCATCTTGGCTTTCCCTCCTTAATCTCTCTCTCTCTCTCTCTCTCTCTCTCTCTCTCTCTCTCTCTCTCTCTCTCTCTCTCTCTCCCCTCCTTCCTCCATTCTTCCTGCCCCTCCATCCCCACTCCCCCACATCACAGTCGTCCAAACTTAACCCCCCTCTCCCCACTGACTGACCGTCACTGTTCCGTACACACCACAAACATATAAACTTGGGTCTTACGTGAGTTAATCAAGCACACTTCCAGACCCATGGCTCACGCTTCACTTTACCCCCACTTGCTCAACCCGAGTCTCCAGGTCATTTAGTTCCTGAAATTAACGTTGCGATTCGGAACCACAGTTCTCAGGGGAACGTCCCCCCCGTTACAGCATGCCGTTCCGGTTACACAGAGCCCTGATGGCTGCCCCATTATATCTTGGTGGGGTTAACATCTAGAGTGGAAACATCTCTTGAGACGACATTCTGTCCTTCCTCTTTTACCTCGAGAGTTTAGAAGTAAGATCCAGCAAGACAGTTACCCACCACACATTTTCCGGTGGAGTCGTCTGGTGCAGCTGTGTCAGCTGTGTAATTTTCCGGTCAAGAGTGATGCAGTGGACGAGCGTCCGTGAGTGTGGAGCGGGTCTCCGGCAGCGCTGTGGTGGTGGTGGGTGCAGACGGCCTTCTTAATCTAATATGATATTCCATTTCCCTCTCCCCGAGAAGCGCAGTCACTTCTCCTTCCACTTTACTCTTCGGCGTCCTCTCTCTCTCTCTCTCCCCTCAACTACTACCATCCACAACCAGGTACCTGAGCCGCCTCCCTCTCCCCTCCTCCCCAACACATCTCTGCGGATCCGCGACTTCAAAAGAATTAGTAAAGCGCAACCTCTCTCTCATCCCCGCCTGAGTGACCTCCTCCAACAGGCCGTGACTAATGCGGCCAGGGACGTACTTCCACCCTTGACGTACCTGATCCCTCCTGCCCTCCTCTGTACGACCCCTTCCCTCCCCCCTGCCACTCTAGCACTCCTAAAACCTCTGAACACCTGGAAAAAAAAAAATTCCTGCCTCACATCCCAGCAGAAAAGTATTCCAGAAGCCTCCCAACCCCCGCCCACGGCCTCCAGGCAAGCGACAGGAGGAGGGGCTGACAGCATCCTGGGGGCCGCTCCCTTCACCACCTTCTCCCCAGACCGGCGGTGCTGAGGACGGTATTGTGCACTGCGTCATCGAGGGGGACTGGTGGTGCGGGCGAGAACCCCACGTCGACAACGCCTTCTACAGGAGGTGTGCCATAACGGGGGACGTGCCAGCTTGCGAGACTTGGGGTTAAGGTAATGACCACCCGAGGTAACTTCCACACCCATGGTGTGCCCTGGGCCACACTTCCTGGGGACACCAACACCATGTAACACTAGTAGTGGCCACCACAGGTCCTCAAATAACAAGTCTCTCCACAGAGGAACATCCCCTCCGTATATCCCCAGAGGGCCGCAGGGCTGGGCAGCTGCCTCCCCACGCCACCACCAGCACCCTGAGCACCGCCGTCATAAAACATCACCAACAAAGACACACCACATCATCCACTGCCCTACAGCCAAACCTGAATCCAATTTACGGTGGTCGCGTCCGTCCTGACTGGATGAGGTACACCACACTTTTGTATTTTTCCACCACATTATACTTGATATAGGCTGACAGGTGTATCCGGGCGGTCATATATATCATATCGCAGGTATAACATATATGCTCGAGGAGACATATTGGACACCCAGCCATCACAACCGCCGGGAATTCCAAGGCTCTCAATGTGTGGTGGCGCAGGACACAACCAAGGCCACCTGCACCATTCACCCCCACTCCTGGAACATTCATACGTACGGATCAACAGTGAAGAAACAGACGAAGGTGTGAACAATAGTAATAACATATGACCAAGATATACTAAACTCAAGTTCAATATACATATCTATTCTATTCGTTTATTTATCTATACATGTACATTATGTGTGTGATCTCCATGTGTGTGTTACGGGGAGAATTTTACACACATGTTGCCCCGTCTCCTAACCTTGTATATATTTACCGCCCCTCCATTTATATGTGCGGTCGCACGCGCGCGCGCCTGCACCCCCCACACACACACCAGCCTCAGCCAGGTACCTTTTTATCGATCAGTCACGAGGAAACGATGAACACCTGGGATGGCCGCAGGCCGACTGCCGCGCCCAGGATTCGAACCGATGTTTACGATGAGTGGAGTGGTTACTGGGAAGGTGAGGGAGGAGGTCTGTCTCCCCCTAACTGCCAGCCACCCTCACCCTCATCTTCCAGAAGAGATGTTACCACTGGAGTCGCTCGTGGACGGACGTGTGTCACGTTCACTGTCATGTGTGTTTGATGACCTCCCCATGTACAGCTGGCTGCAGCTGGTGGCCACATCCTCCGCAAGTCGCAATACTTTTAGGCATCGTTCACGACTGTGGTCACTGGTGTCTCATGTGGGCGCAACACTGTTCTCCAGCGCTGCCGTCAAGTGACGTGGGCTGTGTGGAGCATCTGGACTCTCCTCCTCCTCCTCCTCTTCCTGGTAGCTGTTCTTGTGACGTCATCATCATTTCTCCGTTGGTCTGGTCTGCATCGTGTCAGTCTAGCAACTCGACAACGTCATCTTCCTCTCGGCCACGTCTTCAGTACACTGTCCACAATCTTATGTTCAATACCTCCCCAGGACCCTGTCATGTTGCCGACTGCAGTCTTCATGTTCAGTGAGCGCCAGATGTTCCCAACTGCTGGTTTACCTTCCCCGACAGTGCTGCGTCCTACCAGCTCGCACGAAGTTTAACGCACTTGGCGTTGAAGGTGGCGATCACACCTTAACCCACGGTGGCATGAGGCAAGGTGGTAGCGTTCCTAGATATGTGTTCCATCCTCACATACGACAACAGATCACATTAATTCCCTGTGTGGCTTGGACCATTATGTAGGAATAATGATGCGCTGTTGTGACAGTATTTCGTGAACGTCTGGGCAAAGTTAAGTCGAGAAGCGTACCTGAAGATCACTTCAATATTGTCCACTCATTGTGCAGACGTCAGAGGACAGTTAGAAGAGTTGAGACAAACCCCTTCATAACCCTGGGATCCAGTGGTCGCATTCTTATAAAACTTTCATCATGGAACCTCCAACATTGCCACCCAAGAGAAGCGCCACACGACCTTTGGCCACATTAAATCCAGCCACAACGTCTCCTGCCTCGGGGATACAAGACTCAGTTCCTCGAGCAGATCCGTCTCATCAACATTACACATGTCATGATTCTCCAGGATATTCTTCTGCGGCAAAAGTGTCAGTACTTGTAGCTTCCCCAGTCATCTTCCAGTCGTGCAGCCTGTGATGTTTTTCAACTCCCAAACCATTCTCTCTCTCTCTCACCGGCAGAAACCGTCTACTCCCAAACCCTTTCCTGAGCGATTCCTCAAACGTGTCAACTTGGCTGCCAGCAATGATGTAATACAATTCAACCTGGACTTTATTTTCCCGTTTTCCTTGACGAGTATCCAAGGCAGAGTGCGCTACTCTACCCTAAAGCTGTGGGATGTTGTCGAGTTTTTCGCCAGTCTCCATCCGCCTCATCATCTGAGGTAATGCCTCCGTGGGCTGCCTCCCCACTAGTGGTAGGACTACCGATCCTTCCACTTGCTGGTCCTTCACCAGGCTGTGTTGGCGCGCACAGTCTACAGTGTTGTGGCTGAACCAAACGATACGGCCTGGCTTGTACACAAAGGTTGGCGCTTTCAGGCTCAGTGGCCAGACAAATGGCCTGGAATCGTGTAAAATGTTCACATGGAGAAACGACATCTGTCCATTTACCACAGGTATGGTAATTGTTTCCCCGTCAACTGAATGTTATTTTGAATAACAGAAAACGGAATAACGAAGTGAACGAGACGTAATATATATATATATATATATATATATATATATATATATATATATATATATATATATATATATATATTGTTCATACTAGTTTGCTGATTACTGTGTAGCGAGGGACCACCAGGAACAGATGAACAACGGCCTCATAACCTCTCACACTCTACATGTCAGTATAATGCACTGAAACCAAATCTCATATAATGCCACAACCAAGCCCCACAGACCTTTCCATGGTTTCCCCTGGCCACTTCCAACGCTCGAGTTCTGTCCATTACCAGCACGTCGCTCCCTGTATATAACATAGCTCCAGTTCGCTCAACCCCAAACACTCCTCTCTCACATGTTATCCTCACACTATCCACCTTCTTTCGAAATATTTTCTTTCCATCCCTGAAGTTTGCCAGCACTCTCAAACATCTAAACCCAATTCTCATTTGCCCTCTATTTCATCCCCTGCACTTACCGCTCGATCTTTTACACCTTCTCTTGCGCATCTAATCAGCCGCACTCCTTCCCTGCAGTTAGTGCAAGCACACAATTCTCCCCTCTTTCATTAGCAAATTAGCGCCCTCATTCCTAACCCTCGCTACCCTTTCTCAGACGCCCACATCCTGCGTCCAAGTAACAGACATTTCACCTGCACGTGTAAGCAATGCTTTCTTAGACATCTTTCATTCCTCGTCCACTCCCTTAGATTCGTTTACTCTCACCAACGCCATTCCTCATCCAGCCATTCATGGTATCTTCCAGCTCACTCTCTTTCGCAGCCTATATTTTACCCACTTCATTTCCTGTTTTCCTAAAACTATGACGATCTTTCACACTGGCCCACACGAAGACATGATCAGACATCCTCTCAGCACATCTTCATTTAAGAGTCTCTCCTTTGTAAGCCTATCAAAGACAGGTTTTTCACTTTCTCAAGAGTTCGTAAATGCTTTCCTTTGTCTTCCTTTTTTTCCATTTCATAATTCTCTCTATATTTCAATTAAGGCCCGGCCTTGATGTGGACTTTTGTCCATGACTGGAACCTTCAACATATAACAATAATAATAATAATAATAATAATAATAATAATAATAATAATAATGATGATAATAATAATAATAATAATAATAATAATAAAACCCACTCACCACTAACCCCCCTCCCCCCCTTGTCTACGTTTCTTAAGCCAGGTATACACAACCAACAGTCCTTTTTCAGCACACAACTCATCAAGTCGTTCACCAATTTCATTTCCACCAGCTACCGTATAACCCCTAAGTCTACCCTCAACTGCCACATCAAACACTTTTTGCCATCATATCTCCTGTAACCAACACCCGATTCCTTCTAAAGTATCAAAATTGCTGATACACTCACTCAGCTCCTCCTAAAACTCTCGCCTCTCTTCCTCACTCCTATCTTTCTCTCTACCAGGTGCATTAACACACTAAAATAACGAGTAGCACAATACATGCAATACATTCCAATGGTCATTAAAGCTGTCCACCACCTAGCCCAGCTGGCTGTCGCCTCTATAATAAAACAGCTGGACTCATCGGTCATCGACGTGCGCGTATAATTAACGTCCAAACCACAGGAAAACTTGCCGACGTTTAAAGGTGAATGTTGGCGTCAGTCAAGGGAAGACCTTACACAGTCAATGATGTGACACACACACACACACACACATACACACACACACACACACACACACAGACATACACACATACACACAGTCACACACACACAAACACACACATACACAGACACATACACACACACATAGACACAGACACACAGTCACACATAAACACACACACAAACAAACACACAGAGACACACACACAGACACACACACACACAAAAAAAAACACAGACAGACAGACAGACAGACAGAGAGAGAGAGAGAGAGACACACACACACACACACACACACACACACACACACACACACACACACACAAACACACACACACTTCGTCGATAAATAACCAGATTCACTAAGCATTCATAGCTTCCCAACACGAGTCATTCCCTGTGAATTAATCTTGCAACTCCAGGATGTATTTCATACATGATTTAAGAGTGATAAATTATCTTCTTGTTCCCCCAAATCGCGTCCAGATACAAGCACACTTATCCTTTAGTTTTCCCACGATAAACTTTTATTGGGTAAGGAACTGCTCGCTTAATGAAGCCATAAATATTTATGGTATCTATATTTCTCGATTGATATAATCAATTTATAGGAGTAACTTTATTCATAATTCCGTCTGACCGCAACGTGTCGTACACCAGTCTGGGGATCTGTATCACACGCTGCTCTCCACAGGTCGTCCACACACACGTAATGGACAGACACAGACGTAATGCACCGACACAGACGTAATGCACCGACACAGACGTAATGCACCGACACAGACGTATGTACCGACACAGACGTAATGCACCGACACAGACGTAATGTACCGACACAGAGCTTGAAGACTGTAAATATTTATTACGTCGTAAGACGGGCGATGTGTTTCATCTGACGTAAGTGTATTATGATGGTGGCGACGGTAGTAAATCCTTCCCTTCATCCTCACAATGAACTCAACAGAATATCCATGTAAAAGTTGGACTACAATCTGCTTGTTTTACTGTCTGTAAAGTTTCAAAAACACTTTGCTTAATGGAGGACAAATAATGCTATACCAATCTTTATTATTCCTTTTTTTTGTTTGTTCTTCCACCATCATATGCATTCTGGAGGTAGCCCAAGTTGGCATCATCAGATAATAAGAAGTGTCCCCCTTCTTCCTGTACAGGCAGTATCCGTCCGTAGATATTACCACATTAAAAGAAATGAGGTCGTCTCACGACCCTTGGACCACCTGGCTCCCAGTACGAGCAGGTCGCCTCCTGCACCACCCTCCCATCTCCTCTCCCTCCCTGCCTCCCCCGCCTGCCACGCACAGGACCCGTGCCGCCCATCTCTTGGTTCTATAGGTTACTCGAGTCACTGTCCCATGAAGCCTGAAGCCACTGTCCTACAGAGCCTGGAACCATCGTCCAGGGGAGCCTCGAAACAATGAACCCAGGAATAGTCGAACCCTCGTCAAGTGAAGCCTGACATTCATCAAAACCCAAAATCTGGCGCTTCCGAAAATGAATTCGCTCCAGACCCACACCCATCGGAGCTGCCTCTTCACACTACCCCTTCCAGTAACAGTTTCCACACACACACACTACACGAGGACTTCCCTAACTACGGAAAGAGCAAGAACTTCATATGTGCGTCTCTCACCATGATCTTGATGCAGAGAGGAGGTAAACCATCCTGCCCGACAACACCTTTATGTTCTGACCCGTCCACCAGAGTGGCCTCACCTGTGTCCACCGACAGCAGCAGCTCCCAGTCCTGGTGACACCAAGAACAGCAGCTCCCAGTCCTGGTGACACCAAGAACAGCAGCTCCCAGTCCTGGTGACACCAAGAACAGCAGCTCCCAGTCCTGGTGACACCAAGAACAGCAGCTCCCAGTCCTGCTGGCATCAGCTGTGGCAACTTTCAATCCTTATGGCACCAACAGCAACAGGTTCCAGTTCTGCTGGCACCAACAGCAGCGGGTTCTAATCTTGTTGGCACCAACAGCAGCAGCTTCCATTTCTGTTGACACCAACTGTGGCAACTTCTAGTCTTGCTGGCGCCATCCATCCCTCCCCCCAGATCCTAAAGTCACCCATCAACCTCCACTCCTGCGCCGTCCCTCCCCCACCTGAATCCTGGACACTAAGGTAACGCCACACAAGGCTGACCTATGTGACACGAATATCACAGGCGACACTGAGGCATAAGATGACAACACATGATACAGAGACTGATGTGTTCGGGTGAACAAAACGATGAAGTATAGTAAAGCATATGACACACCAGCATGATGACACACGTTACACGGCAGCATAATAAGACAGATAACAGACAGATAACAAGCAGCATCGCATTTCAGGTGAGAAACCAACACGGTAACACGGATGATGCAACAGCATAATAATACACGTTACACGGCAGAATGACAGGAGGCAGAGGGGTATCGTAATGCACGTGACACAGGGAAGACACTGTCACACGATAACACAGCTGACACCGACATAACGAGACAGACCACAAGAGAGAGACGGGAGTGACACCGTAGCGCATCACATCCCAGCGTCCACCACCATACCACCGTCTACCCTCACCAGCGACATTCACTCTCATCATCTGTTGACTGAGACAATCCCGTCCACCAACACCCTCACCTCCCACCCCCTCATGGCTCAACCTCAACCAAGGACCTGACCTGTCGTCGCATGACACCCCCTGTTCTGCTACATAAGTCTGGCGAGAACTACAGTTCTGATCATACGTAAACTGTTGCTCCTTCAGTCCTACAGCTCTAACAACGGGACTCCTGGGATCCCACGCTAGACAAAGTAGTCCTGGGTGAAACTCCTTATCCTTTTCCCCAATATATATATATATATATATATATATATATATATATATATATATATATATATATATATATATATATATATATATTTTTTTTTTTTTTTGTCGCTGTCTCCCGCGTTTGCGAGGTAGCGCAAGGAAACAGACGAAAGAAATGGCCCAACCCACCCCCATACACATGTATATACATACGTCCACACACGCAAATATACATACCTACACAGCTTTCCATGGTTTACCCCAGACGCTTCACATGCCGTGATTCAATCCACTGTCAGCACGTCAACCCCGGTATACCACATCGCTCCAATTCACTCTATTCCTTGCCCTCCTTTCACCCTCCTGCATGCTCAGGCCCCGATCACACAAAATCTTTTTCACTCCATCTTTCCACCTCCAATTTGGTCTCCCTCTTCTCCTCGTTCCCTCCACTTCCGACACATATATTCTCTTGGTCAATCTTTCCTCACTCATTCTCTCCATGTGCCCGAACCATTTCAAAGCACCCTCTTCTGCTCTCTCAACCACGCTCTTTTTATTTCCACACATCTCTCTTACCCTTACGTTACTTACTCGATCAAACCACCTCACACCACTCATTGTCCTCAAACATCTCATTTCCAGCACATCCATCCTCCTGCGCACAACTCTATCCATAGCCCACGCCTCGCAACCATACAACATTGTTGGAACCACTATTCCTTCAAACATACCCATTTTTGCTTTCCGAGATAATGTTCTCGACTTCCACACATTCTTCAAGGCTCCCAGAATTTTCGCCCCCTCCCCCACCCTATGATCCACTTCCGCTTCCATGGTTCCATCCGCTGACAGATCCACTCCCAGATATCTAAAACACTTCACTTCCTCCAGTTTTTCTCCATTCAAACTCACTTACCAATTGACTTGACCCTCAACCCTACTGTACCTAATAACCTTGCTCTTATTCACATTTACTCTTAACTTTCTTCTTTCACACACTTTACCAAACTCAGTCACCAGCTTCTGCAGTTTCTCACATGAATCAGCCACCAGCGATGTATCATCAGCGAACACCAACTGACTCACTTCCCAAGCTCTCTTATCCCCAACAGACTTCATATATATATATATATATATATATATATATATATATATATATATATATATATATATATATATATATATATATATATATATAATTTACCAGGAATACTCAACAAACTTATACCTCTGTAATTTGAGCACTCACTCTTATCCCCTTTGCCTTTGTACAATGGCACTATGCACGCATTCCGCCAATCCTCAGGCACCTCACCATGAGTCATACATACATTAAATAACCTTACCAACCAGTCAACAATACAGTCACCCCCTTTTTTAATAAATTCCACTGCAATACCATCCAAACCTGCTGCCTTGCCGGCTTTCATCTTCCGCAAAGCTTTTACTACCTCTTCTCTGTTTACCAAATCATTTTCCCTAACCCTCTCACTTTGCACACCACCTCGACCAAAACACCCTATATCTGCCACTCTGTCATCAGACACATTCAACAAACCTTCAAAATACTCATTCCATCTCCTTCTCACATCACCACTACTTGTTATCACCTCCCCATTTACGCCCTTCACTGAAGTTCCCATTTGCTCCCTTGTCTTACGCACCTTATTTACCTCCTTCCAGAACATCTTTTTATTCTCCCTAAAATTTACTGATAGTCTCTCACCCCAACTCTCATTTGCCCTTTTTTTCACCTCTTGCACCTTTCTCTTGGCCTCCTGTCTCTTTCTTTTATACTTCTCCCACTCAATTGCATTTTTTCCCTGCAAAAATCGTCCAAATGCCTCTCTCTTCTCTTTCACTAATACTCTTACTTCTTCATCCCACCACTCACTACCCTTTCTAAACAGCCCACCTCCCACTCTTCTCATGCCACAAGCATCTTTTGCGCAATCCATCACTGATTCCCTAAATACATCCCATTCCTCCCCCACTCCCCTTACTTCCATTGTTCTCACCTTTTTCCATTCTGTACACAGTCTCTCCTGGTACTTCCCCACACAGGTCTCCTTCCCAAGCTCACTTACTCTCACCACCTTCTTCTCCCCAACATTCACTCCTCTTTTCTGAAAACCCATACTAATCTTCACCTTAGCCTCCACAAGATAATGATCAGACATCCCTCCAGTTGCACCTCTCAGCACATTAACATCCAAAAGTCTCTCTTTCGCACGCCTGTCAATTAACACGTAATCCAATAACGCTCTCTGGCCATCTCTCCTACTTACATAAGTATACTTATGTATATCTCGCTTTTTAAACCAGGTATTCCCAATCATCAGTCCTTTTTCAGCACATAAATCTACAAGCTCTTCACCATTTCCATTTACAACACTGAACACCCCATGCATACCAATTATTCCCTCAACTGCCACATTACTCACCTTTGCATTCAAATCACCCATCACTATAACCCGGTCTCGTGGGAGGGTATTGATTGAGAGGGTGAAGGCATGTACAGAGCATCAGATTGGGGAAGAGCAGTGCGGTTTCAGAAGTGGTAGAGGATGTGTGGATCAGGTGTTTGCTTTGAAGAATGTATGTGAGAAATACTTAGAAAAGCAAATGGATTTGTATGTAGCATTTATGGATCTGGAGAAGGCATATGATAGAGTTGATAGAGATGCTCTGTGGAAGGTATTAAGAATATATGGTGTGGGAGGCAAGTTGTTAGAAGCAGTGAAAAGTTTTTATCGAGGATGTAAGGCATGTGTACGTGTAGGAAGAGAGGAAAGTGATTGGTTCTCAGTGAATGTAGGTTTGCGGCAGGGGTGTGTGATGTCTCCATGGTTGTTTAATTTGTTTATGGATGGGGTTGTTAGGGAGGTAAATGCAAGAGTCCTGGAAAGAGGGGCAAGTATGAAGTCTGTTGGGGATGAGAGAGCTTGGGAAGTGAGTCAGTTGTTGTTCGCTGATGATACAGCGCTGGTGGCTGATTCATGTGAGAAACTGCAGAAGCTGGTGACTGAGTTTGGTAAAGTGTGTGGAAGAAGAAAGTTAAGAGTAAATGTGAATAAGAGCAAGGTTATTAGGTACAGTAGGGTTGAGGGTCAAGTCAATTGGGAGGTGAGTTTGAATGGAGAAAAACTGGAGGAAGTGAAGTGTTTTAGATATCTGGGAGTGGATCTGTCAGCGGATGGAACCATGGAAGCGGAAGTGGATCATAGGGTGGGGGAGGGGGCGAAAATTTTGGGAGCCTTGAAAAATGTGTGGAAGTCGAGAACATTATCTCGGAAAGCAAAAATGGGTATGTTTGAAGGAATAGTGGTTCCAACAATGTTGTATGGTTGCGAGGCGTGGGCTATGGATAGAGTTGTGCGCAGGAGGATGGATGTGCTGGAAATGAGATGTTTGAGGACAATGTGTGGTGTGAGGTGGTTTGATCGAGTAAGTAACGTAAGGGTAAGAGAGATGTGTGGAAATAAAAAGAGCGTGGTTGAGAGAGCAGAAGAGGGTGTTTTGAAATGGTTTGGGCACATGGAGAGAATGAGTGAGGAAAGATTGACCAAGAGGATATATGTGTCGGAGGTGGAGGGAACGAGGAGAAGAGGGAGACCAAATTGGAGGTGGAAAGATGGAGTGAAAAAGATTTTGTGTGATCGGGGCCTGAACATGCAGGAGGGTGAAAGGAGGGCAAGGAATAGAGTGAATTGGAGCGATGTGGTATACAGGGGTTGACGTGCTGTCAGTGGATTGAATCAAGGCATGTGAAGCGTCTGGGGTAAACCATGGAAAGCTGTGTAGGTATGTATATTTGCGTGTGTGGACGTGTGTATGTACATGTGTATGGGGGGGGGGGGTTGGGCCATTTCTTTCGTCTGTTTCCTTGCGCTACCTCGCAAACGCGGGAGACAGCGACAAAGTATAAAAAAAAAAAAAAAATATATATATATATATATAATCCGACTTGCACGGGACATAAGATGGCTGGGGGCCCCCCATCCCGTCTCCTTCCTTGCCACAGGCGACACCAGAAATGCAACCCCCTCCCCCTCCTCCTCCTCCTCCCCAGATGCCCCCTAGAAGAAGAGGGTCACAATCATCAACACTCAGCGGAGGACATGAATATACATCAGGTTGGGCTAGCGGCCCACGCCCTCATACATCACCATACATATGAATACGAGTGTATATATATATATATATATATATATATATATATATATATATATATATATATATATATATATATATATTATACTTAAACGCTGTTTCCCGTGTCAGCGAGGCAGCGCTAGGAAACAGACGAAGAATGACCGATATATATATACATGAACGCCCATATACGCGCATATACATACATATACATATCAACATATACATACATAAACATACACAGACATATACATATATACACATATACATATTCATACTTGCTTGCCTTCATCCATTCATGTCGATACCACGCCCCACGGGAAACAGCATGGCTACCCTCAGCTTCAGCGAGGAAGCGCCAGGAAAACACGACAAAAAGGCCACATTCGTTCACAGTCTCCAGCTGTCATTTGTAATGCACCGAAACCACAGCTCCCTTTCCACATCCAGGCTCCATAAACCTCTCCATGGTTTATCACAGACGCTTCACATGCCCAAGTTCAGTCTATCGACAGCACGTCGACCTCGGTATACCACATCCTTACAATTCACTCTATTCCTTGCACGACTTTCACCCTCCTGCATGCTCAGGCCCCGATCGCTCAAAATCTTTTTCATTCCATCCTTCCACCTCTAATTTGGTCTCCCACTTCTCCTCGTTCCCTCCAACTCTGACACATATATCCTCTTTGTCAACCTTTCCTCACTCATTCTCTCATGTTCCGAAAACATTTCAAAGCACCCCCTACTGCTCTCTCAACCACGCTCTTTTTATTTCCACACATCTCTCTTACCCTTACTTACTTACTACCCCCGGATCCAAAACCACCCACAACCACCATTGTCCTCAAACATCTCATTTCCAGCACATCCATCCCCTGCGCACAACTCCTATCCATAGCCCACGCCTCGCAACCATACAACATTGTTGGAACCACTATTCCTTCAAACATACCCATTTTTGCTTTCCGAGATAATGTCCTCGACTTCCCCACACATTCTCAAGGCTCAGAATTTTCCCCCCATCCGCCCACCCTAAATGATCCACTTCCGCTTCCATGGGTTCCATCCGCTGACAGATCCACTCCCAGATATCTAAAACACTTCACTCCCAGTTATTCTCCATTCAAACTCACTTACCAATGACTTGAACCCTCAACCCTACGTACCTAAAAACCTTGCTCTTATTCACATTACTCTTAACTTTCTTCTTTCACACACTTTACCAACTCCTCAGTCGACCAGCTTCTGCAGTTTCTCACTGAAGATGAAATGAATCCACCCACCAGCGATGTATCATCGCGAACACCAACTGACTCACTTCCCAAGCTCTCTTATCCCAACGACTTCATATTAGATATAATAATATATATATATATATATATAAAAATATATAATCTAATATATATATTATATAGATATAAATATTATACTATAATTTACCAGGAATACTCAACAAACTTATACCACTGTAATTTGAGCACTCACCATTATCCCCCTCTGCCTTTGTACAATGGCACTATGCACGCCATTCCGCCAATCCTCAGGCTCCTTCCCACCATGAGTCATACATACAATAAATAACCTTTACCCAACCAGTCCAACAATACAGTCACCCCCTTTTTTTAATAAATTCCACTGCAATACCATCCAAAACCTGCTGCCTTGCCGGCCTTTCATCTTCCGCAAAGCTTTTACTACCTCATCCTGTTTTACAAATCCCATTTTCCCCCCCTAACCCTCCTCACTTGCACAACCACCTCGACCAAACACCCTATATCTGCCACTCTGTCATCAGCACATCAACAAACCTTCAAATACTCATGTCCATCTCCTTCTCAATCACCACTACTTGTTATCACATCCCATTTACGCCCACTTCACATGAAGTTCCCATTTGCTCCCTTGTCTTACGCTCCTATTTCCTCCTTCCAGATCATCTTTTTATTCTCCCTAAACATTTATGATAGTCTCTCACCCAACTTCTCATTTGCCCTTTTTTTTCACCTCTTGCACTTTCTCTTGGCCTCCTGTCTTCTTTCTTTTATATTCTCCACTCAATTGCATTTTTTTCCCTGCAAAAATCGTCAATGGCCTCTCTCTTCTCTTTCTCCTTATACTCTTACTTCTTCATCCCACAACTCTCTACCTTCTAAACAGCCCACCTCCCACATCTTGTCTCATGCCACAACGCATCTTTTGCGCAATCCATCACTATTCCCTAAATACATCCCATTCCTCCCCCTCCCTTACTTCCATTGTTCTCACCTTTTTCCATTCTGTACACAGTCTCTCCTGGTACTTCCCCCACAGGTCTCCTTCCCAAGCTCATTACTTCACCACCTTCTTCTCCCCAACATTCCACTCCTCTTTTCTGAAAACCCATACTAATCTTCACCTTATGCCTCCACATGGTAATATCAGTACCATCCCTCCAGTTGAACCTCTCAGCACATTAAATCCAAAAGTTCTCTTTCGCAGCCTGTCAATTAACACGTAATCCATATACGCTCTCTGGCCATCTCTCTACTTTCATAAGTATACTTATGTATATCTCGCTTTTTAAACAGGTATTCCCATCATCAGTCCTTTTTCAGCACATAAATCTACAAGCTCTTCACCATTTCCATTGACAACAATGAACACCCCATGCATACCAAATTATTTTTTTCCCTCAACTGCCTCATTACTCACCTTATGCATTCAAAACCCATCACTTTAACCGGTCTCGTGGAGAGTGTTTTTGATGAGAGGGTGAAGGCATGTACGGCATCAGATTGGGGTAGAGCAAGTTTATTGCCCGGTTTCCAGAAGTGGTAGATGATTTCTGTTGTGGTCAGGTGTTTGCTTTGAGAAGGTATGTGAGAAATACTTAGAAAAGCAAAGGATTTGTATGTAGCAATTATGGATCTGGAGTAAGGCATATGATTAGCGTTGATGAGATGCTCTGTGGATGGTATAAGAATATATGGTGTGGGAGGCAAGTTGATAGAAGCAGTGAAAAGTTTTTATCGAGGGGGGGATGTAAGCATTGACGTGTAGGAAAAATAAAATATAAAAAGAGAGGTAAAAAAGGAATAAAGAAGATAAATTAAAAAATGAAAGAGAGGAAAGTGAATGGTTCTCAGTGAATGTAGGTTTGCGGCAGGGGTTGTGATGGCTCCATGGTTGTTTAATTTGTTTATTGGATGGGGTTGATTAGGGAGGTAAATGCTAGAGTCCTGAAAGAGGGGCAAGTATGAAGTCTGTTGGGATAGTGGAGAGTTGGGATTTAAGTGAGGTCAGTTGTGTTCGCTGATGATTCAGCGCTTGTTGGCTGATTCATGTGATGAAACTGCAAGAAGTGGTAGGGAGTTTGGTAAAAGTGTGTGGAAGATGGTAAGTTAAGAGTAATGTGAATAAGAGCAAGGTTATTAGGTACAGTAGAAAAGGTTGTGGGGAAGTCAATTGGGAGGTGAGTTTGAATGGAGAAAAACTGGAGGAAGTGAAGTGTTTTAGATATCTGGGAGTGGTATCTGTCAGCGGATGGAACCATGGAGCGGAAGTGATCTAGGTGGGGGAGGGGCGAAAATTTTTTGGGAGCTTGAAAAATGTGTGGAAGTCGAGAACATTATCTCGGAAAGCAAAATGGGTATGTTTGAAGAATAGTGGTTCCAACAATGTTGTATGGTTGCGAGCGTGGGATATGGATAGAGGTTGTGCGGGAAGGAGGTGGATGTGCTGGAATTGAGATGTTTGAGGACAATGTGTGGTGTGAGGTGTTGGATCGGTAAGTAACGTAAGGGTAGAGAGATGTGTGGAAATAAAAGAGCGTGGTTGAGAGAGCAGAAGAGGGTGTTTTGAAATGGTTTGGGCACTTGGAGAGAATGAGTGAGGCAAGATTGACCAAGAGGATATATTGTGTCGGAGGTGGACGGGAACGGGGAGAATAGGGAGACCAAATTGGAGGTGGAAGATGGAGTGAAAAAGATTTGTTTATGTGTGTTCGGGGCTCTGATACTTGCAGGAGGGTGTAAAGGAGGGCAAGGAATAGAGACAATTGGAGCGATGTGGTATACAGGGGTTGAGTGCTGTCTGTGGGATTGAATAAGGCATTGTGAAGCCGTTCTGGGGTAAACCATGAAAGGTTTCTTGTGTAGGGATTATATTTGGTGTGTGGAAGTGTGTATGACATGTGTATGGGGGGGGGGGTTGGGCCCCTTTTCTTTCGTCTGTTTTCTTGCGCTACCTCGCAAAAGCGGGAGACAGCGACAAAGTATAAAAAAAAAAAAAAATATATTATATATATATAATCCGACTTGCACGGGACATAAGATGCTGGGGGGCCCCCCCCATCCCGTCTCCTTCCTTGCACAGGCGACACAGAAAATGCAACCCCCTCCCCCTCCTCCTCCTCCTCCCCAGATGCCCTTGAAGAAGAGGGTCACAATCATCAACACTCAGCGGTAGGACATGAATTATACATTCAGGTTGGGCTAGGGCCCAACCCCTATATCAACATACATATATGAATACGAGGGTATATATATTATATATAGATATATATATATATTAT
The DNA here is from genome assembly GCF_036320965.1 of Panulirus ornatus. NCBI lineage: Eukaryota > Metazoa > Arthropoda > Malacostraca > Decapoda > Palinuridae > Panulirus > Panulirus ornatus. The sequence continues at coordinate 28,423,324 of NC_092232.1, read as the reverse complement.
ATATATATATAATATATATATATTCTGATACTTAATCGGTTTCCGTGTCTGCGAGGCAGCGCTAGAAACAGACGAAGAATGGACCGATATATATATACATGAACGCCCATTACGCGCAATATACTTAAATATACATATCAAACATATACATACATAACCATACCACAGACATATACATATATACACATTTACCATATTCATTCTTGCTTGCCTTCATCCATTCATGTCGATACCACGCCAGGGAAACAGGGCATGGCTACCCTCCGCTTCAGCGAGGTGGAAGCGCCAGGAAAACTCGACAAAAAAGGCCACATTCGTTCACAGTCACAGCTGTCATTTGTAATGCACCGAAACCACAGCTCCATTTTCCACACCAGGCTCCATAACCTCTCCATGGTTTTTTCACAGACGCTTCACATGCCCAAGTTCAGTCTATCGACAGCACGTCGGACTCGTATTACCACATCCTTACAATTCACTCTATTCCTGCCGACTTTCACCCTCCTGCATGGCTCAGGCCCGATCGCTCAAAAAATCTTTTATTCCATCCTTCCACTCTTTATTTGGTTCTCCCTCTTCTCCTCGTTCCCTCCAACTCTTGGACAACATATATCCTCTTTGTCAACCTTTCCTCACTCAGTCTCTGCCCATTACTGCCGGTAACAGGATTCGAAACCTATGCGCTCGAGGCCTGGGCGGCCGTGATTGCGTCCGGCCAGGAACGCTACACGCTACAAACTGAACTTATATTATCTTCTCTTGTGTTCCCTGTTGTTGATTATTACAGGAAAGTGCATTGGGAACTTCATTGTGTTTTCATTTTCCCCGTGGATCATAAGGGGAAAAAAATATATATATATATATTATTTATATTATTTATATATTATTTATTCTATATATATAGATATTATTTATTATATTTCCAAACCACTCTTCCCCTTTACCTGAGCTTGTTTCACTCTGAGCCAAAAACATCAGGTTCCTTTCCTCAATCATACTACCTATCTCTCCTTTTTTCACATCTTGGTTATCCACACACATTAGGCAACCACTCTGAGCCTTCGAGGAGGATGATCACTACCCCGCGTGACTCCTTCTTCTGTTTCCCTTTTAGAAATGTTTAATACAAGGAGGGGAAGGATTTCGGCCCCCCGCTCCCGTCCACTCTAGTCCGCTTTCTACGACTCGCGAGGAAGGAATACGTGGAAGTATTCTTTCCCCTAATCCCAGGATAATTATACTATATATATACATATACACACACACACACTTACACTCACGTACGCGCACACACACTCACTCACACACCACATCACATATATATACATATGGAAAATGTAAGAAACATTTCGAGGAAAACAAACTTTTAGCTTGTAATGAATGAAAAAAAAATGAATGTCACATAATGGTTCAACTTGGCTATGGAAAAGAAATGTACAATTTATTCACACAAACGTCATAGCAGTTGCTCATCATTTTCACCACTGTGAAGTCAGGGGTTAGTGAGAGGACAAGAGAAAGGGTAGGAGTAGCAATTACTCCTGATACAGGTGTTGTGGGAGTATGGGATGATGTAAGAAAGTAAATTCTCGATTAACATGGGTAAAATTGAAAGTTGATGGGAGAGATGGTGGGTGTTTATGGTGCATATGCACCTGGGCAGGAAGAAAGATCATGAGAGGAAGTGTTTTGGGAGCAGCTTTTGGAGTGTTTAGCGGTTTTGATGCCGAGACGGGTTATAGTGATGGGTGATTTGAATGCAAAGTTTGAGGATGTGGCAGTTGAGGAATAATTTGGTAGGCATGGGGTGTTCAGTGTTGTAATGAAATGGTGAAGAGCTTGTAGATTTATGTGCTGGAAAAAGGGACTGATGTTTGGAATACCTGGTTTTATAAAAGACGGAGATTACATAAGTATACTTATGTTAAGTAGGAGAGATGGTCCCTGAGAGCGTTATTGGTATTACGTGTTAATTGGACAGGCGTGCGGAAAAGAGAGACTTTTGGATGTTAATGTGCTGAGAAGGTGGCATACTGGAGGATGTTTTGATAATTATCTTGTGGAGGCTAAGGTGAAGATTAGTATGGGTTTTCAGAAAAGAGGAGTGAATGTTGGGGTGAAGAGGTGGTGAGAGTAAGTGAGCTTGGGAAGGTGACTGTCTGTGGGGAAGTACCAGGAGAGGGACTGTGTACAGAATGGAAAAAGGTGAGACAATGGAATTAAGGGGAGTGGGGGAGGTATGGGATGTATTTAGGGAATCAGTTGATGGATTGCGCAAAAGATGCTTGTGCATGAGAAGAGTGGGAAGGTGGGTGTTTAGAAGGTCGTGAAGTGGGTTGGGATGAAGATGGTAAGAGTATTAGTGAAAGAGAAGAGAGAGGCATTTGACGATTTTTTGCAGGGAAAAAATGGCAATTGAGTGGGAGAAGTATAAAAGAAGAGGTCAGGAGGTCAAAGAGAAAGGTGCAAGAGGTGAAAAAAAAGGGCAATGAGAGTTGGGGGTGTGAGACTATCAGAAATTTTAGGGAGAATTAAAAAGATGGTCTTGGGAAAGGTGGGTAAATTAGGTTTGCGTTAAGACAAGGGAGCAAATGGGAATTCAGTGAAGAGCTGTAATGGACGGATGGTGATAACAAGTTGTGGTGAGAGTGAGACGGAGATGGAATGAGTATTTTGAAGGTTTGTTGAATGTGTTCTGATGACCAGTAGTGGAAGATTATAGGGTGTTTTGGTCGAGGTGGTGTGCAAAGTGAGTGGGGGGGGGTAGTGGGGGGTTATGGAAAATTTTTTGGTAAACAGCGAATGAGTAGTAAAAGCTTTGCGGAAGATGAAAGCCGGCAAGGCAGCAGGGTTTGGATGGTATTGCAGTGGAATTTATTAAAAAAAGGGGGGTGTCTGTATGTTGATGGTTGGTAAGGTTAAATTTAATGTATGTATGACTCATGGAGAGGTGCTGAGGATTGGCGGAATGCGTGCATCTTGATCAGTTGTTTAAGGTTTTTTAGAGGCTTTTTTTAGTATGAGTATAAGGTTGAGTGGAATTGTAAGGGTTTTAGAGTAAGTCCATAGTTTAGAGAGCTTAGTTTCAGAATTAATCGTGTTTAGTGTTTATTAGGAGAACTTTGTTAGTTTTTATTTTTGCGAAAGGTGCTAGTAAGAGAAGTTGTTTTTTTAGCAAGTGTTATGTTTAGTTAGTGAGTTTAGTTTTTTGAGATAGAAGTTTTTATTCTTAATTTACGAGTAGATGAAGTTAGTGTGTTAGGAGCTATTGCGGGTTTTAATGTATATTATGCAAAGATGTTTTGTTAGTTAGTAGTAGTTCTGATGAATTTTTATGCAGTTTTTTCTAGGTATGTGTTCAGTTAAGTTAGTTAGCTTAGAAATTTAGAGTAATGTCTTTAAAAATCATTTCTAGAAGTATTTTATATAGATATTTCAGTATTAGTATTGTATTCTCTGATGTTCCAGTATGTTATAGACGAGGTAGGGGAGTTAGTTAGTGTATCTTGAAAAGTGTATGTTCTTTGTTTTTTTTTGTGTACTTTAGAAGAAGTTAGTTTACACGAATTTAATGGTATTGTGGAGAGTAGTGCGTTCTCTGTTCAATGTTAGAAGAGAATGAAAGGTCTCAGTTCCCTCAGTTTTTGTTATGCGGTTTTGTTTTTTAGTGCAGATTAAGTTGGTCTGTTTTTACAGAGAGTTAGGTAATTTCAGGTTTCCGTTCTTTTGTAGTGCTTCAGTTGTTTCTTAGAATGTATTAGAAGATTTGTTTTTTAGTAGTTTTAAAGGAAGTAGAGTAGAGTTTTGGTAGCACACTTTTCTTCAGTTAGTATAGATTTTCCTTTACACTATTTAGAATACTAGACTTTTATAATGGTTAGTTGTCTTTAGTTGTTTGATAGGTTTTTTAGATAAGATAGTAAGAAGTTTAGTAGTAGTAGAGTTTTGTTACTTTAGCAAGTTGTCAGTAGTTTGTTTTTTATGGTTTCATGTCACTGGGGGGGGTTAGTGCTTGCTGGCCAGCAGACGTGCCATTGTACAAAGCAAAGGGGGATAAGAGTGAGTGCTCAAATTACAGAGGTATAAGTTTGTTGGAGTATTCTGGTAAATTATATGGGCGGGTATGATTGAGAGGGTGAAGGCATGGTACAGAGCATCAGTTGGGGAAGAGCAGTGCGGTTTCAGAAGTGGTAGAGGATGTGTGGATCAGGTGTTTGCTTTGAAGAATGTATGTGAGAATACTTAGAAAACAAATGGATTTGTAGTAGCATGTTATGGATCTGGAGAAGTGCATATGAATAGTGTTGATAGAGATGCTCTGTGGAAGGTATTAGAATATATGGTGTGGGAGCAAGTTGTTAGAAGCAGTGAAAAGTTTTTATCGAGGATGTAAGGCATGTGTACGTGTAGGAAGAGAGGAAAGTGATTGGTTCTCAGTTAATGTAGGTTTGCAGGCAGGGGTGTGTGAGTCTCCAGGTTGTTTAATTTGTTTAAGGATGGGGTTTGTAAGGAGAGGTAAATGCAAGAGTCTCCTGTGAAAGAGGGGCAAGTATGAAGTCTGTTGGGATGAAGAGTTGGGAAGTGAGTCAGTTGTTGATCGCCTGATGATACAGCGCTGGTGGCTATTCATGTGAGAAACTGCATGAAGCTGGTGACTGAGTTTGGTAAAGTGGTGTGGAAGAAAAGAAAGTTTAAGAGTAAATGTGAATAAGAGCAAGGTTATTAGGTACAGTAGGTTGAGGGTCAAGTCAAGTGGGAGGTAGTTTGAATGGAAAAAACTGGAGGAAGAGAAGTGTTTAAGATATCTGGGAGTGGATCTGCAGCGGATGAACCATGGATGCGGAAGTGATCATAGGGTGGGGGAGGGGGGGCGAAAATTTTGGGAGCCTAGAAAAAAATTGTGTGGAAGTCGAGAAACATTACTCGGAAAGCAAAAATGTAATGTTTGAAAGGAATAGTGGTTCCAACAATGTTGTATGGTTGCGAGGCGTGGGCTATGGATAGGTTGTCGCGCAGGAGGATGGATGTGCGGGAATGAGATTTTTGAGGAAAATGGGGGGTTTTAGGGGGTTTGACGAGTAAGTAACGAAGGGGGTAAGAGAAGTGGGGAAAAATAAAAAGAGCGGGGTTGAGAGAGCAAAAAGGGGGGTTTTTTGAAAGGGTTTGGGCACAGGGAGAAATGAGTGGGGAAAAAAATGCCCAAAGGGAATTTTTTGTGGAGGGGGGGGAACGAGGAGAAAGGGGAGCCAAAATTGGAGGTGAAAGATGGAGTGAAAAAGATTTTGTTGATGGGGGCCTGAACATGCAGGAGGGTAAAAGGGGGGAAAGGGAATAGAGTGAATTGGACGATGTGGTAACAGGGGTTGACGTGCTGTCAGTGGATTGAATCGGGGCATGTAAGCGCTGGGTAAACCGGGAAAGCTGTGTAGGATGTATTTTGCGGTGGGGCGTGTTATGTACTGTGTAGGGGGGGGGGGGGTTGGGCCATTTTTTTCTCGGTTTCCTTGCGCTCCCCTCGCAAAACGGGGGGAGAAGCGACAAGTATAAAAAAAAAAAAAAAATATTTTAAAATATAATCCGATTCCGGACAAAAATGGTGGGGGCCCCCCTCCCGTCTCCTTCCTTCCCCACAGGCGACACCAAAATCAACCCCCCCCCCCCCCCTCCCCTCCCCCCCAGATCCCCCCAAAAAAAGAGGGTCACACATCAAACTCAGCGGAGGACAGAAATACTCATTTGGGGCAGGGGCCCACGCCCTCAACACACCATACTATGAATACGGTTATAAATATTTTTATATAAATATATTATATATATATATATTTAAATATTAAAAATTTTTTTTTAAAACTTAAACGCTTTTTCCCCCGTTCAGCGAGGCAGCGCTGGGGAAACAACGAAAATGACCGTTTATTAATACATAAACCCCATATACCGCATATACATAAATAAAAAATTCAACAATACACTAAAATACAAAACTATACATAAAACATATAAATTCATTCTTGTTGCCTTCATCCATTCATTTCGATCCCACCCCCCACGGAAACAGCAGGCTACCCCCGCTTCAGCGAGGGAACGCCCGGAAAACACGACAAAAAAGGGCCCCTTCGTTCCAGTCTCCCGCTGCATTTGTAAAGCCCGAAACCCAGCTCCATTTCCCATTCCGCTTTTCCCTAAAACCTCTCCATGGTTTTTTCACAGACGCTTCACATCCCCAAATTTAGTTATCGACAGCACGTCGACCCCGGTATACCACATCCTTTCAAATTTACTCTATTTCCCTTTCAGACTTTCCCCCCCCCGCATGTCAAGGCCCCCATCGCTCAAATCTTTTTCATTCCATCCTTCCACCCTAATTTGGTCTCCCACTTTTCCTCGTTTCCCTCCAACTCTGACACATATATCCTTTTTCAACCTTTCCTCCTCATTCTCTCCATACTGCCGAAAACCGATTGAACCTATGCGCCGAGCCTGGCGGCCCCTGAAAGCTCACGGGCCCGGAACGCTAAACCCCACAACTGACTTATATTTCTCTCTTGTGTTCCCCTGATGATGGATTATTACACGAAAGTGCACTTGGGAAAATTTTTGTTTTCATTTTTTCCCCTGGACCTTTAAGGGGGGAAAATAAATATAATATATATAATATAATATATATAATATATATAATATATAATATATTATATATTTCCAAACCACCTTCCCCTTTACCCTTGGCTTCGTTTCACTCAAGCCAAAACATCCAGGTTCCTTTCCTCAAACATACTACCTATCTCTCCTTTTTTCACATCTTGGTTACATCCACACACATTTAGGCACCCCACTCTGAGCCTTCGAGGAGGATGATCACTCCCCGCGTGACTCCTTCTTCTGTTTCCCATTTTAGAAAGTTAATACAAGGAGGGGAGGATTTCCGGCCCCCCGCTCCCGTCCCCTCTAGTCGCTTTCTACGACACGCGAGGAATACGTGGGAAGTATTCTTTCACCCCTATCCCCAGGGATAATATACATATATATATACATATACACACACACACACATACACACACATACGCGCACACACACACACACACACACACACACACATATATATACATATGAAAAATGTAAGAAACAATTTAGAAAACAAACTTTTAGCTTGAAATGAATGAAAAAAAAATGAATGTCACATAATGGTTCAACCTCTGGCTATGGAAAAGGAAATGTACAATTTATTCACACAAACGTCAATAGCAGTTCTCATCAATTTCACCACTGTGAAGTCAGGGGTTAGTGAGAGGACAAGAGCAAGGGAAGGAGTAGCAATACTCCTGAAACAGGAGTTGTGGGAGTATGTGATAGAATGTAAGAAAGTAAATTCTCGATTAATATGGGTAAAATTGAAAGTTGATGGAGAGAGGTGGGTGATTATTGGTGCATATGCACCTGGGCATGAGAAGAAAGATCATGAGAGGCAAGTGTTTTGGGAGCAGCTGAATGAGTGTGTTAGCGGTTTTGATGCACGAGACCGGGTTATAGTGATGGGTGATTTGAATGCAAAGGTGAGTAATGTGGCAGTTGAGGGAATAATTGGTATGCATGGGGTGTTCAGTGTTGTAAATGGAAATGGTGAAGAGCTTGTAGATTTATGTGCTGAAAAAGGACTGATGATTGGGAATACCTGGTTTAAAAAGCGAGATTACATAAGTATACTTATGTAAGTAGGAGAGATGGCCAGAGAGCGTTATTGGATTACGTGTTAATTGACAGGCGTGCGAAAGAGAGACTTTTGGATGTTAATGTGCTGAGAGGTGCAACTGGAGGGATGTCTGATCATTATCTTGTGGAGGCTAAGGTGAAGATTAGTATGGGTTTTCAGAAAAGAGGAGTGAATGTTGGGGTGAAGAAGGTGGTGAGAGTAAGTGAGCTTGGGAAGGAGACCTGTGTGGGGAAGTACCAGGAGAGACTGTGTACAGAATGGAAAAAGGTGAGAACAATGGAAGTAAGGGGAGTGGGGGAGGAATGGGATGTATTTAGGGAATCAGTGATGGATTGCGCAAAAGATGCTTGTGGCATGAGAAGAGTGGGAGGTGGGCTGTTTAGAAAGGGTAGTGAGTGGTGGGATGAAGAAGTAAGAGTATTAGTGAAAGAGAAGAGAGAGGCATTTGGACGATTTTTGCAGGGAAAAAATGCAATTGAGTGGGAGAAGTATAAAAGAAAGAGACAGGAGGTCAAGAGAAAGGTGCAAGAGGTGAAAAAAAGGGCAAATGAGAGTTGGGGGTGAGAGACTATCAGTAAATTTTAGGGAGAATAAAAAGATGTTCTGGAAGGAGGTAAATAGGGTGCGTAAGACAAGGGAGCAAATGGGAACTTCAGTGAAGAGCGTAAATGGGGAGGTGATAACAAGTAGTGGTGATGTGAGAAGGAGATGGAATGAGTATTTTGAAGGTTTGTTGAATGTGTCTGATGACAGAGTGGCAGATATAGGGTGTTTTGGTCGAGGTGGTGTGCAAAGTGAGAGGGTTAGGGAAAATGATTTGGTAAACAGAGAAGAGGTAGTAAAAGCTTTGCGGAAGATGAAAGCCGGCAAGGCAGCAGGTTTGGATGGTATTGCAGTGGAATTTATTAAAAAAGGGGGTGACTGTATTGTTGACTGGTTGGTAAGGTTATTTAATGTATGTATGACTCATGGTGAGGTGCCTGAGGATTGGCGGAATGCGTGCATAGTGCCATTGTACAAAGGCAAAGGGGATAAGAGTGAGTGCTCAAATTACAGAGGTATAAGTTTGTTGAGTATTCCTGGTAAATTATATGGGAGGGTATTGATTGAGAGGGTGAAGGCATGTACAGAGCATCAGATTGGGGAAGAGCAGTGCGGTTTCAGAAGTGGTAGAGGATGTGTGGATCAGGTGTTTGCTTTGAAGAATGTATGTGAGAAATACTTAGAAAAGCAAATGGATTTGTATGTAGCATTTATGGATCTGGAGAAGGCATATGATAGAGTTGATAGAGATGCTCTGTGGAAGGTATTAAGAATATATGGTGTGGGAGGCAAGTTGTTAGAAGCAGTGAAAAGTTTTTATCGAGGATGTAAGGCATGTGTACGTGTAGGAAGAGAGGAAAGTGATTGGTTCTCAGTGAATGTAGGTTTGCGGCAGGGGTGTGTGATGTCTCCATGGTTGTTTAATTTGTTTATGGATGGGGTTGTTAGGGAGGTAAATGCAAGAGTCCTGGAAAGAGGGGCAAGTATGAAGTCTGTTGGGGATGAGAGAGCTTGGGAAGTGAGTCAGTTGTTGTTCGCTGATGATACAG